>NW_026776404.1:0-75326 GCF_030936135.1 Gavia stellata
TCAAGGCCACCAGGTGCCACCTCGGGGTGTCCCAACGCCACCGGGTGCCCCCAGGAGATGTCCCAAGGCCACCAAGTGCCACCCTGGGGTCTCCCAAGGCCACCAAGGGCCCCTGGGACACATCCCAGGGCCACCAGGTGCCACCTCAGGGTGTCCCACGGCCACCGGGTGCCACCTTGAGGTCTCACAGTGTCACCAAGGGCCCCTAAGACGTGTCCCAGGGCCACCAAGTGCCACTTCAGGGTGTCCCAAGACCCTCAGCTGCACCCAGGAGATGTCCCAAGGCCACCAGGTGCCACCTTGGGGTCTCCCAAGGCCACCAAGGGCCCCCAGAACATGTCCCAGGGGCCACCAGGTGCCACCTCAGGGTGTCCCAGAGCCACTGTGGGTGCCCCCCGCCCACAGGCGCGTGCACCCCAGCGGTACTCACCAGGAAGAGGTACTGCAGGCCGTAGATGATGGAGTTTATCGTCAGGACGGGCTTCCAGTCCTCTCTGGGGACAAAGCCACGCGTCAGGGGGGACACTGGGGCCACCACAGAGGTGGCCGTGGCCACCCCAAAGTGACTGTGGCCACCCCGTGCCCACGCTCGAGGTGCCCAGGGCAACCGTCTGCCCCCTCGTCCCACCCTGCCGGGTCTCTGGGGGCAGATGGGGACCCGGATCCAGCTGTGGCCACCCCAGATGTGGCTGTGGCCACCCCGGAGGTGGTGGTGGCCACCCTGGGCGTGGCGGTGGCCCACCTGAGGATGTTGAGGCAGACGTTGCCCTCCAGGTCGATGTTGGGGTGATAAACCATCGTCTCGCACTTCACCTTCGGCGGGTCGTGGGGGTAGCCCTGGCCGACCTGGGGGAGAAGGGAACAGGCACAGTGTCACGGCTCAGCCCCACCACGGCCACTGGCCACGTCTTGGTGGCCACCAGCCCCTACCCCAATCCACAGTACAGGCATCTGATTCTTAGTCACGTCTTGGTGGTCACTGGTGTCACAGTGGTGGCCACCAGCCCCTGGACCCTACCCCCAACCTGCAGTGGGGACATGTGGCTGCTTGTCACGTCCTTGGGTGGCCACAGGACACACCTTGGTAGCCACCGGTTTCTTGTCCCTACCTCAAAACCACACGCTAGACGCAACCAAAGATCACATCTTAGCGGTCACCAAACCCCAGGTCCCATCTTCAACCCACAGAGACGGACACGTGGCGTGGTCACGTCTTGGTGGCCACCAAGTCCCCCCACCCCTCCTCCAATATACTGAGTGGACACGTGGCCACTGGTCAAGTCTTGGTGGCCACCAGCCCCTACCCAACCCACAGGGTGGACGCTTGGCTACCAGTCACATCTTGGCGGCCTCGCTAACCCCTGGTCCCAGTCCCAACCCGCATGGTGGCCACAAGTCACGGTTGGTCATCTTCTGGTGGCCACAGGTCAGGTTTCAGTGGCCACCTGCCTCCTGCTCCTACCCACAGGACGAGCTCATGACTGTGGGTCCCAACCCTGGTGGTCGCAGGTCCCACCTTGGTAGCCACCACACCGACTGCTGCCACCCCCAGCCCCTGGGGCAGGCATGTGGCCACCGGTCCCATCTTGGTGGCCCTGGGACGGGCGTTGGTGGCCACGGAATTCCCTTTAGTGCAGGACTGACCTTAAAACTGAAGACGAATTTCCCTCCCTTGTAGAAGCCCTGTGGGAGAGACAGACGTCACCGGGGATGGGGACACGGGGCGGGGGGGGACACAAGGGACAAGGAGGGGACACAGGGGAGAATGGGGACACCAGAGGGACCCAAAGGGACAAAGCGGGGACAAAGAGTGGGACAGGGGAAGGATGGGGAAATGGCAACATCCATAGGGAAAGGGGGGGCACAGGGGAACCCCAAGGGACACAAGGGTCTTCTGAGGGGACACAGGGGTGACAGAGGAGGAGGGGGGGTCCCAGAGGGGACACGAGGACACTGCAGGGACGGATGGGGACCCCAAAATGGCGGGGCAGGGGGAAAAAGACAGGGAGCAGGTGGGGGGACAGGAGGAGCCAGGAGGAGACACAGGGACAGGAGGGGACAAAGGGATCGGGGGATTCCGGGGTGGGAACACAGGACCCTGGGGGCTGGATGGGGGGGGGGACCCAAGAGGGTGACAAGGGGATGGGGGGTGACAGGGGGACCCCACCTCGTCGGGGCAGATGAGGAGGCGGAAGTGCAGCAGGTCGTCCTGGTCGGAGAAGTCGATCTCGCACGTCTTGGGCAGGTTCAGCTCGTTGATGTCTGGGGGGGACACGGGTGACACACGGGGACACGGGTCAGTGGGGGCGCAGGCATGAGTTAGGGGGACATGGGACGCGTGGCTGGGGCCACCCCGAGCCCACCCCCCCCAGACTGGGGCATCCCAGGCCCAGTATGGCCCTACTGGGACCAGTGTGCCCTTCCCAGTACCGTCAGTTGTGCCCTACCAACTGGGTGCTACTGGGAGCAGCCTCATTTCCCCCCGTTTTCCCAGTGGGGCCCCTACTGGGACCAGTATTCCCTTGCCCCCACGGAGCCACAGTGGGACTCGACCTCCATCCCATGTGCCCCCCACAGGGGCCTTACTGGGACGACCCCGTGCCCCTCACTGGGGGCCTTACCGGGACCAGCCCGTGCCCCACACCGGGACCAGTATGTTCCCCCCACCGGGGCCTTACTGGGTCCACCCCGTGCCCCCCACCGGGGCCCTACTGGGACCAATACATTTACTCCCCCCACCAGGGCCTTACTGGGACCAGTACATTTACTCCCCCCCACCGGGGCCCTACTGGGACCAGTACATTTACTCCCCCCCACCGGGGCCTTACTGGGACCAGTACAATTACTCCCCCCCACCGGGGCCTTACTGGGACCAGTACATTTACTCCCCCCACCAGGGCCTTACTGGGACCAGTACATTTACTCCCCCCACCGGGGCCTTACTGGGACCAGTACATTCCCCCCCGCTGGGGCCATACTGGGACCAGTACATTTACTCCCCCCACCGGGGCCGTACTGGGACCAGTACATACCCCCCACCGGGGGCCCTACTGGGACCAGTACATACCCCCCCACCGGGGCCATACTGGGACCAGTACATTCTCCCCCCACCGGGGCCCTACTGGGACCAGTACATTCCCCCCACCGGGGCCCTTACTGGGACCAGTACATTCCCCCCGCCGGGGCCTTACTGGGACCAGTACATTTACTCCCCCCACCGGGGCCTTACTGGGACCAGTACATTCCCCCCCGCCGGGGCCTTACTGGGACCAGTACATTTACTCCCCCCCGCCGGGGGCCTTACTGGGGACCAGTACAATTACTCCCCCCCACCGGGGCCTTACTGGGACCAGTACATTTACTCCCCCCCACCAGGGCCTTACTGGGACCAGTACATTTACTCCCCCCCACCGGGGGCCCTACTGGGACCAGTACATTTACTCCCCTCACCGGGGCCTTACTGGGACCAGTACATTTACTCCCCCCACCGGGGGCCCTACTGGGACCAGTACATTTACTCCCCCCCACCGGGGGCCTCTTACTGGGACCAGTACAATTACTCCCCCCCACCGGGGCCTTACTGGGACCAGTACATTTACTCCCCCCACCGGGGCCTTACTGGGACCAGTACATTTACTCCCCCCACCGGGGCCATACTGGGACCAGTACATTTACTCCCCCCACCGGGGCCTTACTGGGACCAGTACAATTACTCCCCCCACCGGGGCCTTACTGGGACCAGTACATTTACTCCCCCCACCGGGGCCTTACTGGGACCAGTACATTCCCCCCGCTGGGGCCATACTGGGACCAGTACATTTACTCCCCCCACCGGGGCCGTACTGGGACCAGTACATACCCCCCACCGGGGCCCTACTGGGACCAGTACATACCCCCCACCGGGGCCATACTGGGACCAGTACATTCCCCCCACCGGGGCCTTACTGGGACCCAGTAACATTCCCCCCGCCGGGGCCTTACTGGGACCAGTACATTTACTCCCCCCACCGGGGCCTTACTGGGACCAGTACATTCCCCCCGCCGGGGCCTTACTGGGACCAGTACATTTACTCCCCCCCGCCGGGGCCTTACTGGGACCAGTACATTCCCCCCGCCGGGGGCCTTACTGGGACCAGTACATTTACTCCCCCCACCGGGGCCTTACTGGGACCAGTACATTTACTCCCCCCACCGGGGCCTTACTGGGACCAGTACATTTACTCCCCCCCACCGGGGCCTTACTGGGACCAGTACATTTACTCCCCCCGCCGGGGCCATACTGGGACCAGTACATTTACTCCCCCCACCGGGGCCTTACTGGGACCGGTACATTTACTCCCCCCACCGGGGCCCTACTGGGACCAGTACATTCCCCCCACCGGGGCCTTACTGGGACCAGTACATTTACTCCCCCCACCGGGGCCATACTGGGACCAGTACATTTACTCCCCCCACCGGGGCCTTACTGGGACCGGTACATTTACTCCCCCCACCAGGGCCCTACTGGGACCCAGTACATTCCCCCCACCGGGGCCTTACTGGGACCAGTACATTTACTCCCCCCGCCGGGGCCTTACTGGGACCAGTACATTTACTCCCCCCGCCGGGGCCATACTGGGACCAGTACATTCCCCCCCACCGGTGCCTTACTGGGACCAGTACATTCCCCCCACCGGGGCCTTACTGGGACCAGTACATTTACTCCCCCCACCGGGGCCTTACTGGGACCAGTACATTTACTCCCCCCACCGGGGCCTTACTGGGACCAGTACATTTACTCCCCCCACCGGGGCCTTACTGGGACCATAACATTTACTCCCCCCCACCGGGGCCTTACTGGGACCAGTACATTTACTCCCCCCACCGGGGCCATACTGGGACCAGTACATTTACTCCCCCCGCCGGGGCCATACTGGGGACCAGTACATTTACTCCCCCCCACCGGGGCCTTACTGGGACCGGTTACATTTACTCCCCCCGCCGGGGCCTTACTGGGACCAGTACATTACTTACTCCCCCCACCGGGGCCATACTGGGACCAGTACATTCCCCCCACCGGGTGCCTTACTGGGACCAGTACATTCCCCCCACCGGGGCCTTACTGGGACCAGTACATTTACTCCCCCCCACCGGGGCCTTACTGGGACCAGTACATTTCTACTCCCCCCACCGGGGGCCTTACGGGGACCAGTACATTTACTTCCCCCACCGGGGCCTTACTGGGACCAGTACATTTACTCCCCGCCGGGGCCCATACTGGGACCAGTACATTTACTCCCCCCCACCGGGGCCTTACTGGGACCAGTACATTTACTCCCCCCCACCGGGGCCTTACTGGGACCGGGTACATTTACTCCCCCCACCGGGGCCTTACTGGGACCGGTACATTTACTCCCCCCCACCGGGGCCTTACTGGGACCAGTACATTTACTCCCCCCACCGGGGCCTTACTGGGACCAGTACATTCCCCCCCGCCGGGGCCTTACTGGGACCAGTACATTTACTCCCCCCGCCGGGGGCCTTACTGGGACCAGTACATTTACTCCCCCCCACCGGGGCCTTACTGGGACCAGTACATTTACTCCCCCCCACCGGGGCCTTACTGGGACCAGTACATTTACTCCCCCCACCGGGGCCCTTTACTGGGACCAGTACATTTACTCCCCCCACCGGGGCCTTACTGGGACCAGTACATTTACTCCCCCCACCGGGGTCTTACTGGGACCAGTACATTTACTCCCCCCACCGGGGCCCATTACTGGGACCAGTACATTTACTCCCCGCCGGGGCCATACTGGGACCAGTACATTCCCTCCCCCCCCACGGGGCCGTACTGGGACCAGTACATTTACTCCCCCCCACCGGGGTCTTACTGGGACCAGTACATTTACTCCCCCCACCGGGGCCTTACTGGGACCAGTACATTCCCCCCGCTGGGGCCTTACTGGGACCAGTACATTCCCCCCACCGCGGCCATACTGGGACCAGTACATTTACTCCCCCCACTGGGGGCCATACTGGGACCAGTACATTTACTCCCCCCACTCGGGGGCCATACTGGGACCAGTACATTCCCCCCACCGGGGCCTTACTGGGACCAGTACATTCCCCCCACCGGGGCCATATTGGGACCAGTACATTTACTCCCCCCACCGGGGCCTTACTGGGACCAGTACATTCAATTCCCTCCCCCCCCACGGGGCCTTACTGGGACCAGTACATTTACTCCCCCCACCGGGGCCTTACTGGGACCAGTACATTTACTCCCCCCCACCGGGGCCTTACTGGGACCAGTACATTTACTCCCCCCACCGGGGCCCTACTGGGACCAGTACATACCCCCCACCGGGGCCCTACTGGGACCAGTACATTCCCCCCGCCGGGGCCTCACCGGGACCAGTGGGTACATCCCCCCACCGGGGCCCGACCCGGCGCCACCCCGTGCCCCCCGCTTAGGCCCCACCAGGCCCCGGCCCCCCCCCCAAGGCCCGGAGCGGCCCCGGGCGCCTCCCCCGCGGCCGAGGCGGTGCCGGCGGAGGCCGGGGACGGCGGGGCGGGCCGGTGGGAGCCGCCAGGCCCCGGGGCCGGTCACCTTTTCTGGATGCGGAGCTGGGCGGCCGAGGCCTTTTTGCTGGTGCCCTTGGTGCCGCCCGCCGATTCCTCCTCCTTCTTCTGCTGCTTCAGCGAGAAGAGCTTGATCATCCTGCCCGGGCCGAACCGGGCGGGGGCCGGGCGGCGGGGGCCGGGCCGGGCCCGGCGGCGGCGGGAGCCGGGCGGGGCCCCCCCCGGCGGGGAGGAGGGGGCGGGCGGCGGCGCAGGGCGGCAGCGGCAGCCGGAGCGGGGAGCGGCGGCGGCTCTGAGGGCGATGGGGGATCGGCGACGGCCGGCGCCGCTCGGCAACTTCCGGAAGCGCTTCGGGGCTCTCCGGAAGGGGCTTCGGGGCTCTCCGGAAGGGGGCGGGGGGGGGCTTCGGCGCCCTTCGGGGCTTTCCGGAGAGGGCTCGGGCGGGCGCCGAACGCGCTTCGGCTTCTTCCGGAAGGAGAACGACTCGTTCCGGGGCCTTACCCCCGCCGCTTCGGCTCTTTCCGGGAAAAGCTCTCGGCTCTTTCCGGGAGAGCTTTCGGCTCTTTCCGGAGGCGCTTCGGGTTCTTCCGGAAAGGGGGTGGGTTCGGTGCGTTCCGCCCCGCCTCGGGGTCTCTCCGGAAAGCGCCGAGTGCTGCCGAGCTCTTTCCCCGAGCAGCGTCGGCTCTTTCCGGAAGTACGGCGGGTATCTCCCGAGAGGGCAGCGGGCTGGCCGCCTTCGGGCTACCGTTCGGAGAGCTTTCGGCTCCTTTCGGAAAGGCTTCGGCTCTTTCCGGAAAACCTCGGCTCTTTCCGGCCGCTGGCTCTCCTCCCCGCTCCCTTCGTGTCTCACCGGAAAGCCTCGGCTACTTCCGGAAGTCTCCCCGCACACCACCCACGCCCCGAAGGCGGCTCTTTCTGGAGCCCTCCCTACACCCACCAGCCAATCCCGCGCAAGGGGAGGAGCTTGAGGCAGCGGGGCCGCCTTGCAGTACGGTGTCAGGGAGAGGGGGCGGGCCTTTACTTTCCCCCCACTGGGCGCCGCCATCTTGCTCATGGATGCCGCCATCTTTATGGGGGGGCGTTGCTCCCCTATCAGCTATGGGGTGGGTGTGGAAGGAGGGGCTCTACTGGAACCAGTTCCCCCTCCCAGAACCTCCAGCGGGGCCATACTGGGACAAGTCCCTCCCTTCCCAGTGCTGCCAGTCCCCAAGCACGGCCAGCACCAACCCTCCCCGCTCCAGCCCAGTAGCTCCCAGTCCAGCACCGGTTTAACTTCAGCCCTTCTCCAGCTGCTCCATCCTCATGGGGGGGTGAAGGTGGAAGTGGGGGGCAGTGGGAGGACACAAAATGGGGGGGCACAGGGGCCGGATCCAGCCCCGAGAGGAGGGCGGAGGTCCAGGAGGCCGAGACAATGGCTTTATTTCTCCGATTGCCACAGACGGGGACACCCCCACGGGGGGGACGGGGACAGCCGCTGTGGGGGGTGAGGGGGGAACGGGGACACCACCCTGTCCCTCCTCACAGTCCTTAGGGTCACCGGGGGAGGATCCAGCCCCGCTCTCCTCCCCCCGAGGGAGGGCATCAGGGCCCCGGGGGGGCCGGGGAGCCTTCGGCCTCATCCAGAGGGATGATGGGCTCGAGGAGGGCGGAGGAGAACTTGCGGTCGCCGAAGGCGGCGCTGAGCCGGGCCTCGAAGAACCGCTGCAGGCCCAGGATGGACTGAACGTCCGCCTTGTCCTGGGGAGGCGGGGGGGAAAAACAGGGGTGAGGGGGGGGGCTGGACAATCCCCAACCCCCAAAAAAACCACCCCGTCGGGTGCCCCGCACCTCGGTGAGGCGGTTGAACTGCCGGATCATCCTCCAGACGTCGCGAGCGAACTCCTCGGGGCAGCGGTAGTGGGGGGTGAGCTTCTCCTGCAGCTTGGCGCGGATGAGGGTCAGGTCGATGGCGTCGTGGCCACCCTGGGGAGGGGGCAGCGAGGGATCCCGGCAGGGTGAGAGATCCCAGCAGGGTGGATCCCCCCGCCCCTTGGATCCCCTACTCCGTGCCACCGGACTCACCGGGGAGCTGGAGAGGCGGTGGAGGGGCCGGCAGGGCTCGTGGCAGAGCAGCTCCAGCAGCACGTACTCACATTTCTGCAGGGATTTAAAGGGATTTAAAGGGATCCCTTGATCCCTTCACACACCACCAGATCCCCGATCACCCTCCCACCTCCCGCCCCATACATACCCGCTGGTCCAGGGGGCAGAGTTTGTGGGGCGGCCCCTCCTCAAAACCGTGGGCGAGGTTCTCGCTGGGGGCTGGCAGGTCCTGGCACAGCAGACACCTCCACTCGGGGCTGTGGGATCGGGCAAAGGGATCGGGCTGAGGGATCGCGTCTACTCCTCTCAGCTTGTTCCCTGTGGTGTGGGGGGATCCCCCAGGATTGGGGCCTGGAGCTCCCCAGCTGTCTGGGATCAAGATGGGCAGCCGCGGGGGTCAGGGACAGGGGATCCCACGAGGTTTTGGATCAGCGGGGGGATTCCCACATGGATCAGGGCTAGGCAGCCAAGGATCAAGGGTTGGGGTCTGCGATGGAGGGGTCCCTGCAGTATGATGGAGGGGGGGATACCAGCTCCCCAGGGATCCAAAGGGATCCATGCGTGGCTCTCCCCCGTGGATCAGGGCAGTAGGGCCCCAAGGGTTGTTGTGTAGGTCCCCAGGTGGACTGAGGACCTACAAGGGATCTAGAAGGATCAGGGATGGAGGAGTAAAGCCCCATGGGGCTCAGACACCACAGGTTCCCCCAGGATTTGGGATCAACAGGTAGATCCCAATGCAGATGAGGCCCAGATCCCAGAGGATCTGGGCTTGAGAGATGGATCCCTCCATGGATGGCAGAAAGCAGACTCCCAGGGCTCTATGGTCAACAGCTGGACCTCCACAAAGATCAGGACCGGATTCTCCAAGTATCATGAGGTGGTCCCTGTGTGGATCTGTGAGAGCTGGTGTGGTCCACTGGGATGGAAGATCCCAGGGGAAAAAAAAGCCCAAAACCAGCAAATCCTGGGGATCCAGTAGCAACTAAGGACCAGAAAACCTGGGTGGCAGCAACTCCCTCAGAGGAGGGATCCATGGATCCCACAAGACATCAGCAGATCCCAAGGGAGAGACGTGGACTAGGCTCAAGTGGCTCCCAAAGCTCCAGCAGTGGCCAAGGACCTCCGGGTTGGGGAAGAACTGGATCGGGGCGGAGGGGGCAGATAGATCCCAGAGGCCAGTGATCACTTAAGGAATCTAGTGGCACCAGAGGATCCCCCCGCCAAGGAGTCAGGAGGGGTGGCAGCAATTCCATCCCCATCCTGGAAGAAGGAAGCAGTAGCTCCTATGGGAGATGAACAGATCCTGTGAGAGATCAGCAGACCCCAAAGATCTGGGTGATCCCTGAAGATCTGAGGAGCAGCAGTAACAAGGGGCAGTAATCCCCAGCAAGGGGGATCCCAAGGGAGAGCAGTAGATCCTGGGGGATCAAGCAGTGCCAGAGGAGCCCCAAGGGGATGAGAGATCAGTGGATCCCAGGGACGTAGGGGGATCCGGAGCAGTGACAAGGGGCAGCGGATCCCAGGGACCAGGCATACCTGGGGATCTCCTGGAGGGCAGGGAGGTGACAGTCGAGATGGTAGCAGCGCTCGCAGCGGTCACACATCACCACAGCACCGGCCTGGCAGCAGATGCGGCAACAGGAGACCCCAGGGGCGGGGGGGGCTCCCGGGGGGGCAGACCCCAGCCCCAACGAGGGTCCGGGGGGTCCTGGCACCCCGGGGTGCTCGGGAAGCAGCCCCACCGGCTTGGTGTCCTGGGTGTCCCCAATGGCCGCCTCCTGCTGCTCCTCCTGTGAGGGGGGAGAGAGGGGTGAGACAGACAGACGGGGAGGGCAGTAGGGACGGACGGAGGGACACCCACCTTGATGGCGAGGGGGACGGGGAGCCGCGGTTGCGCCCCCCGCTCGATGACAATGAGGCTGAAGTCTTCAGCCGAGGTGCCGGGGAAGACGCGGAAGACGGGGGGCTGCGTCGCCCCGGACAGATCCAGGTCCAGCCGCTCCAGGCTGACCCGCGGCACCTTGCGGAGAAGGGTGCTTACCGAGCCCCCGGGGGGGCGGCTCCTGGGGGGCACAACGGGCTGTCAGGATTTTGGGGGACATGCACCCCCCCCCCCCCAACCCTCGTGGGTAGATTTCCTTGGGGTTTGGGGTGCTGGCAGCCCCTGGACCCTTCAGGACTAGGGTACCGATAGGGAGGGCCCCCAGCCACCCTGCAGCACAAAGGGGGACCCCAGCCACCCCCTGGCACAAGGGGACAAGAGGGGGGGACCCCAGGAACAGAGTGACAAGGCACAGGGGAGCATTGGGTACAGGGTGACAAGGGACAGGGGGGTCCTGGTCACCCTCTGGCACGCAGGGACCCAGCCACCCCCAGCACAGGGGGACAAGAGAGGGGACCCCAGGAACAGAGTGACAGGGACATCCCAGACAAGGGACCCTCAGGTGACAAGGGATGAGACTGGGGGGGCCACTCACAGTCACCCCTGGACAGAGGTGACAAGGGTCAGGGGAGCATTGGGTACAGGGTGACAAGGGACAGAGGAGGCCCGGTCACCCCTGGGGACAAGGACAAGGGCTGTCCTGGTTGTCCCCAGGCACAAGGGACAGGGTTACCCCAGGCCCGGGGCTCCATCTTCCACCCCCTCAACTCGCTGTCGGAATGGAGGTGCCTTAACTCCCCAGCCCACCCCCGAGCCCTCGTCATTACCGCTTAACAAGCAGCTTCTTAACGAACTTCTCCTCCTCCCCGGGAGGATTAACGTGTTCTCTCCTGTATAATGAGGTTGTCAGGGCACCTTGGGGGGCCTCAGGCAGCCCCCCAAGCCCCAAAATGGGGTTCCTCCCAGCTGGGAGACCTCCTGGGATGGAGCCCCACTATCCAGGGACAATGACAGGGACACGGTGGCCGTGTCCCCTGTCCTCTGTGCCTGGGTATGGAGTGACAGGGGACATAGGGGACTGCAGCCACCTCTGGGTATAAGGTGACTAGGGTGGGGGGGAACCCCAAGTATGGGGTGACAGGGTGTCCTTGCCACCTCCTGGACATGAGGTGACAAGGGACACGGTCCCTGATCTGGGGTGACAAGGGACAGCACTGTCCAAGCCCCCCCTGGGGACAGTGTGACAGGTGTCTCAGGTATGGGGTGACACAGGACAGCTATGTGGGGGGTCCAAAGCCACTCCCAAGGTACAGGGTGACAAGGGCCAGCAGATACCCAAGGACAAGGGACAAGGGATTCCCCCACACTCACCTCTTCACTCCTGGGACAACGGCTTCAGGGGGGCCATTGGCTGCTGAGAAAAACTCGCATCAGAGGCCTTCCTCCCTGCCTTCCTCCTCCTCCCTCCCCCCCAGACTCCCCCCCATGTCACCCCCCGACTCACCGAGCTCAGTGCCCGCAGCTGCATCCCCGGGGCTCTCAGCCGTCTGCGGGTAAAGGTGTGGGGGGGACAGGTCGGGGCAGCCCAGTCCCTCAGCCCCCAGGGGAAACTGAGGCAGGGTGGGCATCCCCAGCTCCCCACCACTGCTCTGTGGGCTGCCGGGGGTCCCCTGCACCTCCTCAGCCCTGATTTGGGGTCCCATGGGGGACTGCAGGAGGGGACTGGGAGCATATTGCCCTTTGCTCACCACCGTGGCTTGCAGGGGGCCCTGGAGAAGAGAGATTGGGGGGGGATTCATTACCGGGGGGGCACCCATGGGTGCGGGACCCCCCAAAAACGCCCACCCCTGCCCCCCCAGAGGTACCTGTGAGGCACCCGCGGCGGGGCTGGGGCCACAAGGGCTGGCAGCCGGCGGCTGGGGGCTGAGGGATGGTGGGGGGAGGCTCCGCTCCGAGATGATGGTGCCTGCGAGGGGGGCAAGGGGTGTCGGGGGGGGGCCCTGGTGTCCCCAGGGCGTCCTCAGGGGTGTCCCCTCCCCAGGGGCTCACCAAAGCTCTCGGCGCTCTTGGTCCAGGCGTTGAGGTCCCACTGGAACTTCATGTCACCCTGCGGCTCCACGGGGTCCACGATCATCTTGAGGGCGCGGTGGAGCTGGAAGTTGATCTGGGGGGCACGAGGCAGGGCAGAGCTCATTACAACATGGGGACCTCAGGGGGGGGATGCGTGTGACAGCTTCCCAGGGGTGGCTGTCACAACGTGGGGAACCCAAGGGGACGCATGGCAGCATCCCAGAGACACCCATCGTATTGTGGGGGCCCTGAGGGGACACATGGCAGCACCCCAGGGACACTTGTCACATCACAGGGACCCGGAGAGAACACGACGCAGTGCCCCAGGGGCAGTTGCCACATCACAGGGACCCTGATGGGACATGTGGTAGCCTCCCAGAGACACCCATCATACTGCAGGGACCCCGAGGACACATGTGGCAGCACCCTGAGGACACTTGTCACATCACAGGGACCCTGACGGGACATGCGGCAGCGCCCCAGGGGCAGCTGTCACATCGAGGGGGCCCCAAGGAAACACATTTCAGCACCGCAGGGGCGCTCATCACACCATAGGAACCCTGGGAGACATGTGGCAGCACCCTGAGGGCACCCATCACATCGTGTTAACCTGAGGGAACACATGACAGCATCCTGGTGCACCCACCCTGTCACAGGGACCCTGAGGGGACACGTGGCTGACCCTGGGGCAGCCATCATGCTACAGGGACCCCAAGGGGACCCACTGCAGCACCCATAACACCATGGGGACTCTGCAGCACCCTGGGGACACAGACGGGGAGGTAGCAGGGGACATGAAGCACCCTGGGGAGGCTGACGGAGCTGGGGGCAAACCACCCCACCCCTCAGGAGACCGTCTTCTGACCCAGCTTTGCCCCACATCCCCCCAAAACAGGGGACCTAGAGGAAAGCAGACCCCAAGCTGAGATGCAGCACAGCCCAGGGCTTGGCTTTGCTCTCCGGCACCCGTTTCCCCACTGGTCCTAGAGAGCAGAGTCACAGTGACGGGGGAACCAACAGTCCCCAACTACCCATCCCGGGGGGTTCCCAGGGTTTAGGGGGGTCTGCGAAGGGGTTTCAGCCCTTCGGCATCTCACCAGCTTCTTGGAGAGCAGCAGAGCTGTGCTGTTGTCACTCTCCAGGGCCCAGGAGGCGAAGCGGAGGATGTGCTCCTGGTGCCGCTGCAGCTTGGTCATGGCCCAGTGCTGCCGCTCCAGCTTCTCCTGCTGCCCTTCCGTCACCCTCTGAGAGGAGGGGGACAACGCCACCTCAGGGCAGAGGGACAGTGACAGGGGAAGCGCTGGCACCGCGTCCCCCCCCAACCCAGCTCACCTGGGCATCGCTCACCAGCACCTTGCCGCGTTTGTTGAGCTCCTTCATGATCTGGAGAATGGCCATCTTCACATCCACTTGCACCCGCTTCTGCACATCCGTCACCTGGCGGATACTGCCAGCAGAGAAGGGAAAGGGTGAGGGGGGGCAAATGCCCCCGTCGGGGCAGATAATTCCCCCTGGGAGGGAGAGATAACTCCCTTGGGGAGGACAGGTGGGGCACGTACAAGCTGCGCACTTCCTTGGTGGAGCGCTGCAGGCTGGCGTGTTTGTCGCCCAGGCGCTTCACCAGCGTCGCCAGCATCTTGCGCTGGTTCCTCACCGCGTCCTCCAGGAACTGGTACCTGCGAGGGGGGGAAAAGGGGGTCGCAATGGGGCTGAGGGGGGCTGCAAGCCCCAAAACACCCTGATGGGTGCAGGCCCCCACACCAGCGACCCATGGAGGGGCCCCAAAATAGCTCCCAGAGACCCCCCCGACTCCTGGAGTCACTGGAAGAAGGAACTGACTTGAATAAATTAACCCATTCAGTATTTATCTAATTTCCTCGTTAACGTGTTAGCCATTAATAATCAAATTAATTTGGGTTAAGGAGCTGCCTGAGCTGACAACCTCATCAGCCACAAAACTTTAACTTAGTTATTTGCTTTCACTCTGTTACATCTTATGCATCAACATTGCTTTTAATATAACGAATCAATCAGGTAGATAATCTAACCAGATACCTGCTCAGATAACCAGATAACGAATCAAATTAGTTAGAGTCAACAAGGAAATTTAACCAGTCTGAGAGCAAAACCAGTCTATTTTAAAAAAAGGACCAAAAATCGGTTAAAAAATCAAGCTAATTGAAATAACTGAGAAAGTAATTAAATTGATTTTTCATGACTAGCAAATTAGGTGTCTCCAATTCGTTAAAAGCTAAAAGCAATTTCAGCTTCTCAAACCAACCAATCTGCTAATTAATAAAGTACCTAATCAGATAACTTACCTATTCGGTTAAAAACAAAAATTAACCAAAATTAACACCCTACTCTGTCAATGCCTTCACCAGTTGGCCAACTAATAAATAATGAGCTTCATTTTTCAAATCAATAACTAATTGATGACAAGAATTAGCCTGCAGGCTAACTTCAGTTCTTTTTCAATAACTAATTAATCTGTTTAATTAGTTATCTACCTTCTTAAATATTCATTAAGACCACATTCAAGGTGCTGCGCAGCCTCACTGATAAGGTGCCCAGGCGACCTTTTCAGTCGTTAAATAAATTTGTTCAGTCACCTGACTTCCCCCAAATCACTGTTTTTAAGGGATAACGAACAGGACTACCGATTCCAGCAATAATTAGCCATGAAAAAACAATTTTTATTAAATTAATTACTGCCGGTGCCCACTCACTGGTGGTCCTTGTGCGCGTTGAGCTGGCAGTCACGGCAGGTGAGCGTGTCGCACGTGTCGCAGAAAAGCACCAGCGGCTCCTGCTTGTGCACGGAGCAGTACACGGCGCGCTCCCCCTCCTTCGCCTTGCCGCTGCCTGCGGGAAACGCGGTGTGACATCACCATGATGTCACCGTGACGTCACCGGCACCCAGTGGGACCCGCCTAGTGGAGTAGGTGTCCCTGTGGGACAGGCACGGCCACCACAGCAGCACCTCCAGACACGCCCAGAGACGTGCCAGCTATGAGGTCACGGTTTCGGAAATGGCGGTGACAGCGCGGTGACAGGGCAGTGACAAGGGCAGACCTGTGGCCCGGACTGTGTGGTCCTTGGTGTACTTGACCCGCTGGTGGGCTTCCACACAGGTCTCGCAGAGCGGCTCCGAGCACTCCACGCAGTAGCTGGTGGCCAGCGCGTTGTCCTCGCAGCTGGTGCAGCACTGGGGGACAAGAGACACGGCGTGGGGACACCGGACCCGCCCAGCCGCAGGGAGCTTGCTTCACCCTAATTAATCGTTAATTAAGCATTAACAACGCATTACCTGACTAGACCCCTGGCTGGTGGCAGCCGCCTCGGCCCCGCTGTCCCTCAAGAAGTAGTTCTCCACGACATCCTTCAGGTGACACTGGTGTTTGCAGATGGGGCAGTCGACCACTGCGGGGAGGGGAGCAGCGGCGGGGGTGTCGGGGGGGGGGGGCCCAGGGTCACCCCAAACCCCGGTCACCACCATTTGTCACTATAGAGTCCCCTTGCGGACCCACACCCGCCAAAATCGCAGTGGCTTATTAATGGGGTGGGCTGTTAACGCGCTCCGGCAGTGAAGGAAGAAACCAGAAGATCCTGGGTCTTGACGGTAATGTGCAAACCTTGGAAACCTCCAAAACTGGAGTCTCACCACGGCCCTGGGGCCATCCCCGATGTTGTCACAGAGGGAACAGCACCTCAGGGGGTCCCTGCTCCCAAAGTGGGTCCATCACCAGCATCAACCCAGGTCGCTGATGGCTTTTTTTCCAGCCAAACCCGGCAAAGAAGTTTCTCCCAACATCCACTGCAAATCTCCACGGCCACTGTCTCTTGCTCAGCTCCTTCATCCACCTTCACAGCAGCCGCCGATTTACATTTCCTCCTCCTCCTCACCTCGGGTGGCAGCGCAGCGACAGTTGAGATGCCATCTTCGGCAGACAGCGGCGAGAGGATGTGGTGTTTTTGATCCCTCCAGAAGCCTCCCCGCAGAGGTGGAGGGGTGCAGAGATGGCAGCGAGGAGCCGTGGCGGAGACATTCTCCGACAACAGGGACCAGAGCGTCCCCCCCGCGACTAGGACAACCCCGTGGTGGGATGGACCCAGGCGTCCAGGTGGGGCAGAGCAGCCGTGGGGCAGTTGCGGGCTGCCCAGTATGACAAACTGGGGGCGGGGGGAGACCACCGAGCACAGGAGACTTGGGGAGACCCGACGGGCCACTCCACATCCAGCCAAAGCCCCACACACGATGACCCACGCGGGGAGCCCCGGGGGAAGCTAAGGGTGCCGACAGCACCCCAGCTGCTTCACCCAGGGGTCCGCCTGCACCCCTCAGCACGGCTCCGATCCCACACCACCAGCAAAACGCCCTCACAGGCGCCCAGGCCCACCCTGATCCCTCTTTACACCCTCACAGGGCTGTTTGCCCTACCCTACCTGTCCGTACGCCCTCCCCGGCCCTGCACACACACTCACCACCTCCCTTGCACGGCTCCCGCTGGCACAGCTCGGCGCCATCCTCCAACCCCTGCAGCCTGGCACGACCCCCCCGTCCACGGCCTTGCGCGCTCCCCACTTCAGGTGGGCCTCGCACGGCCCTCCCGCCCTTCCCCTACTGCAGGGCCCCCGGTTAACACACCTCCCCCCGTCAAGACGCCCTCACCCCCCTCACCTGGGCCATCCGGCGCCGGGGCGGCGGCAGGGCCCGGTGCGGCCCGCAGGCACTCCCGGCAGACCGAGTGGAGGCAGGGCAGCAGCCGCGGTTCCCGCTCGGCCCTCAGCCGCTCCCGGCAGACGCCGCAACGTTCCAACAGGTCCAAGGAGTCCGGTCGCTTCCCGGCGGGGTCGCTCGCCTCCACCGCTGGGTCCGACATGGCGACCGCTGCCCCCCTCAGCCCCCTCACCGGGGGGCTCGCCAGCCCCCGCCGGCTGCGCGCGCAGGAGCCCACCCTCCTCCGGGAGCAGCCAATCAGCGCCCGCTGTGCGCCGAGGGGGCGGGGACTAGCCGAGATTGACAGGGCGGGAAGGCAATGGGAGGCGCAGGCGGATGGGGAAGGAGGGACAGCAGCGAGAGAGGGGCGGGAAGGAGCCTCCGGCACGTGAGCGACGCGGAGGCGGAGTTAAAGGGGACAGGCCAATCAGCTTACTCAGTGAGCGGAGGCCGTCCCTTTTTAAAGCCAATAGGCATCTGGAGAGCGCGGAATGACAGCACATGGATCCAATCCGCTTCTTCCAAGCGAACCACTTCCCCCCTCCCCCAGGGTGGGAGGGTGACGGTGGTCTGGAAGCCGAAAGGGCGGGCAGGCGCTGGACCAACCAGCAATCGAATCACCTCAGGGAACGCGGTGACTTTTAAGATGGACGTTGCGTTCAGCCAATCGGCACCCACAGGCCTCGGGGAGGCAGAGCAGAAGCGCTGATCGACAGCTCAGCGAACCAATCACCTTTGCAAGTACCTCAGCACCCCGGGAGCCGGTCCGGAGTCACTCCGGTTCGGCCGCGGTGGGTGGGGGTACGGGTAGGTGCGCTGGGGGAGGGAGGGAGCTCCGTCCCAGAGGGGTCTGCCCGGGGCAAAGGGGCCTTAAGGCAAGACTAGGATGGGGGAAAGATGTGGACACGGTATCAATGGCGGCCCAGGCCTGGGCCTGGACCCAGAGCAGGATGAGGGTCTGGCCTTGGGCTGGTCCTGGATGTGGGTCTGGGCGTGGGTGCAGGCCTGGGGCAAGTCCTGGACATCAGCTTGGGCCAAGGCCCAACCCTGAGCATGGTTGTGCCAGGGCTTAGCGGTCCTCCTGGGACTGGGCTGGGGCCTGAGCTCAGCCCTGGCTCCAGGCAAGGACCTGCTCAAGGGCTGCTCTTAGGCCTGGGTTGAGGTCCAGGCTTAGGGCTGGTTGTGAGCAAGGGCCTAAGGCCAAAACCTGGCTCTCGGTTGTGCTGTGAGCCAGGCCTGGGCCCAAGTCCCTGGTGTCACCCTGAAATCACCACCCTCTCTCAGAGCTAGCCCTCAACCATGCCAGGACCAACCTGGACAGCCCCAATTCAGCTCCCTCAGCCCCCTGTCCTGCCCCGGCGACCCCATCTGACACCCCCTGTGCTACCCACAAGCCTCCTGCGCTTCCCTCCACCCACCCATCTCATTCTGCCCCACGATTTTGCTTCTCAGTTTAACGCCTGGTTTCACACACAGAGGAGAAGTCGGGAGTCTCCAAAGGGGCTTCGAGGTCCCCAGAGCTACGTGCAAGTGAGTAACAACACCTTAAAAATACTTAACTTCATTGTCAAAGAGGATGATTTAAAGCCGATACTTGGTGAAAGTTGCTGGGGGGTCGTACAGGTTTTTTTGGGGGGCAGGGTGGCGGACTGAGGGCAAACTGGGCCGAACTGGGGCTCCCCTCACTACCCATGGGGGTGTCTCCCATCCCTCCCCAAAAGCACCCAGATTTGGGCTTGTTTAATGACCCACCACTGGGATTGGGGGGAGCCCCAAAAACTGAGGGCGTGTCTGGGCTCACCCCAACACAAGATGGGGTCTGTCTGAATCCCTGCCCCTGTTCCCAGTTTGGGGAGTTTTCCCACTCCCCCATTCCCAGTTTGGGTGCTTCTCCCCTCCCCTAATCCCAGCTTGGGGGGTTCCTCCCAGCCAGCTCCCTCTTGCTATTTTTGGGGGCAGGTCTATTCCCCTCCCCCATTCCCAGTTTGGGGGCAATTCCCAATTCCCCATTCCCAGTTTGCGGGTTTATCTCCCCTATTCACAGTTTGGGGGGGCCGCACACACGTCCCCTCCCCCATTCCCAGTTTGAGGGGGGTTTCCTCTTCTCCATTCCCAGTTTGGGAAGGGTTTCCCCCTCCCCCACTCCCAGTTTGGGGGTGGGGGGGGTGTCCCTACTCAGACCCCTCCACCATTCCCAGTTTGGGAGCCTCTCTCCCAGTTTGGGGGCTCCCTGCCCATCCCCCATTCCCAGTCCATGGGAGGGGGGGGTGTCTCCCCCTCCCCACCCCACCATGGGGGCCCAGTGGGACCTCCCGGGTGTCACCCATGGGTGTCCCCACCCCTCACCGATGGGAATGTGGCACCCAACTGGGAGCTGCTGGGGGAGGATGGGGGACACCTATAGTTGCTGAGCCACCGTGTCACCTCCCACCCTGGGGTGGGGACACCCACGTGGGTGTCCTCAGCATGGTGACACACCTCCTAGGTGTTCCCAGGGTGGTGACACATCCCAGGGAGGGGAACATCCCTCCTGGGTGTCCCTGGGGCGCTGGCACACACGTGGGCTGGGGACACCCACGACAGGGCCCTGGTACCGACCCCGCTGGGGGGGAGGCGGCCCCCCCCCCCGCCCCCCCCTCCGGTCCCGCCCCCGGCCCCGTTCGTTCCCCCGGTATCGCCTCCGGCCCCCTCTGCTCCCCCCGGGGTCCCCTGGTCCCTCCCCGGTGCCTCCCGCCCCCCCGCCGTCCCCCCCGTGCGGGCGGGGCGTGCCCCCCCCCCCCCCCCCCCGCCTTTTCCGCCGCTGCCGCCAGCTCAGCCTGACTCGGGGCAGGGCCCGCCCGAGGTACTGGGACGGGGGGTTACAGAGAGCGATGGGGGGGGACTGGGAGCACTGTGAAGGGACTGGGAGCACTAAGGGGGGACTGGGAGAGTTGGGGAGGCTGGGGGGTGGACACGGGAGGGCACCAGCGGGTTACTGGGAATGCTGGAGGGGGACTGGGAGTGCTGAGGGGCAGGACTGGGAGCACTGGGGAGGGACTGGGAGTGCTGGGGAGGTTGGTGGGGTGGACACTGGGGGGCATCAGGGGGTTACTGGGAATGCTGGAGGGGGACTGGGTGTGCTGTGGGGGAGAACTGGGAGCACTGGGGAGGGACTGGGAGGGCTGGGAGTGCTGTGGGGGAGAACTGGGAGCACCGAGGAGGCCAGCAAGGGGGTTACTGGGATCACTGGGTGTTGCTGGGGGTGCTGCAGGAGAGTTACTGAGAGCCCCGGGGCAGAGTTACTGGGAGCACTGGGAAGGTCGACTGGGGGAAACCAGGAATGCTGAGATGTTACTGGGAGCACTTGGGAGGCACTGGGAACACTGGGAGTAGTCACAGGAAGCACTGGGAGTTACTGGGAGCACTGGAGGAGGCGGGGCCTGGAAGAGCACTGAGGTTTACTGGGAACACCGAGAGGGCACTGGTGGTTACTGGGGCGCTACTGGGAGGGCCCGGGGGGGCACTGGGAGCACTGGCTGACGGTGGTGTCCCTGCAGGCGCCATGTTCCTGGCTGACGGCCCCTGGGCGGTGGCGGCCCCGGGACAGCGCCCCCCCCACGCCCGCCCTGGTGAGCACCCCGGGTCCCCTCAGGTCCCCCCGGGTCCCCCCACCTCCTCCTGAGTCCCCTCCTGTCCCCCTCCATGTCCCCAGGTCCCTCAATGTCCCCCGGGTCCCCTCCATGTCCCCTGCATGTCCTTGGGTCCCCCTCAAGGTCCCCCGTGTCCCTCAGTGTCCCCCAGGATCCCCTTGTGTCCCCACCATGTCTCTGTGTGTCCCCAGGTCCCTCCACATCCCTTTGGTGTCCCCTTGTGTCTCCACCGTGTCCCCACCATGTCCCCCACGTGTCCTCGGGTCTCTCAAAGTCCCTTCGTGTCCTCATATGTCATCACGTCCCCACCTTGTCTCTCCCCCGCATCCCCATGTCCTCTTATGCCCCCCCCACGTCACACCAGGTGTCCCCCCACATCCCCCTGTGACTCTGTGTGTCCCTCTGTGTCCCCATGTCCCCGCGTCACACCTTGTGTCCCCTCACATTGCGCTGTGTCCTCCGTGTCCCCATGTCTCCCATGTATCTCCCCATGTCACTCCACGTCCCCTTTGTCACACCACATGTCCCCCCATGTCCCCCTGTCACTCCAAATGTCCCTCTGTCCCTTCACGTGTCCCTGTGTCACTCTGTGTGTATCCCCACATCCTCATGTCACTCCAGATGTCCCCCATGTCACTCCACGTGTCCCCATGTCACACTGCATGTCCCACCATGTCCCCATGTCACTCCGAATGTCCCCCATCTCTCTCCACGTGTCCCCCACATCACACCACATGATCCCCATGTCACTCCAAATGTCCCCCATGTCCCTCTGCGTATCCCCTGTGTCACATGGCGTGTCACACCGTGTCCCCCATGTCACACTGCGTGTCCCATGTCCCCATCTCACTCCAAATGTCCCCTATGTCACTCTGCGTGTGTCCCTGTGTCACTTTGAATGTCCCCATCTCTGTGTGTCCCTCCGCATGTCCCCTATGTGACACTGCGTGTCCCCCACATCACACTGCGTGTCCCTCATGTCCCTTCACTTGTGCCCACATCCTCGTGTCACTCTGAATGTCCTCCACGTCACTCCACATGTCCCCATGTCACACTGCATGTCCCACCACATCCCCATGTCACTCTGAATGTCCCCCATCTCTCTCCACGTGTCCCCACACATCCCCGTGTCGCTCTGAATGTCCCCCATGTCCCTTCATGTGTCCCCCACATCACACCACATGATCCCCATGTCACTCCAAATGTCCCCCATGTCACATTGCATGTCACACCAAGTCCCTCACATCACACTGTGTATCCCTCCGCGTGTCCCCCGTGTCCCTCCACGTGTCCTCAGCGTCACCACCCCCTGTCCCCCCCTCACTCTCCCCTCTCTCCACAGCCCCCGACCCCGCCAACCCTCCGCGACCACCCCCGGTGCTGACGCCACCCGCCCGCGACACCACCTGCCACCAGCGCAGTGTCCCCATGTCCCCGCCGGCGCTGGGGGCCCACTACTGCGGCGACTGTGGCAAGACCTTCGGCACCCGCTCCCGGCTGGCAGTGCACCGGCGGGTGCACACCGGCGAGCGGCCCTTCGCCTGCGCCCACTGCGGCAAACGCTTCAGCCAGAGCTCGGCACTGGGCCTGCACCGGCGCCTGCACACCGGCGAGCGGCCCCACGCCTGCGCCGACTGCGGCAAAGCCTTTGCCGCGCCCTCGCACCTGGTGGTGCACCGGCGGGTGCACACCGGCGAGCGACCCTTTGCCTGCGCCCACTGCGGCAAACGCTTCAGCCAGAGCTCGGCGCTGGCGCTGCACCGGCGCCGTCACACTGGCGAGCGGCCCCACGCCTGCACTGACTGCGGCCGGGCCTTCGCCGTCGCCTCCCACCTGGCCGCTCACCGTCGCATCCACACCGGGGAGAAGCCTTTCCCCTGCCCACGCTGCGGCAAGCACTTCCGCCAGCGCTCCGCCCTTGTCACCCACCAGCGGGGACACAAGTAGCCCTCAGCGACACCGAAACGGGCGCCGGGTGTCACCAAATCCGCCACCAGGAACCCCAAAGGACTCCGAAATACGGACAGCAGGAATCCCCTTAACTCTGCCCATCATCATGGGGACCTCGGGGAGCCACCACCAGTGCTCCGGCCTCGTCACCCACCAGCGGGGACACAAGTAGCCCTCGGGGACACCAAAACAGGCACCGGGTGTCACCGAATCTGCCGCCAGGAACCCCAAAGGACTCCGAAATACGGACAGCGGGAATCCCTTTAACTCTGCGCGTTGCTGTGGGGACCTTGGGGAGCCACCACAAGCACTCCGGCCTTGTCACACGCACATGGGGACACAAGTAGCTCTCAGGGACACCAAAATGGGTGCCAGATGTCACCAAATCCGCCGCCAGGAACCCCAAAGGACTCCGAAATACAGACAGTGGGAATCCCCTTAACTCTGCCCATTGCTGTGGGGACTTCAGGGAGTCACCACCAGCGCTCCAGCCTCGTCACACACACGTGGGGACACGAGTCACCTTGAGGACACCCCGAATTCAGCTCCGGACACCCCGCTCCAGCTCTGGACACCCCCGTTTGTCTCCCCTCTATCTGGACACCCCCCCTGCAGCCTCTGGGACCCAGAGACCCCGTCCCCTTAACTCTGCCCCTCGGGGGCCCTTGGGGGACACAGGGGTGAGGCCCCAAAATGGGGCAAAAACCTGCCGAAATGGGGAAAACTGCCCCCACCCCGAAAGACACCGCAGGGCCCCGCCCGCGGGGGGGAGTCGGGGCAAGGCGGCGCGGAGGGGGGGTTAACACCATCGACTCGCAGTCCTCCGAGCGGAGCGGAGCGGCCCCTACCGGTGTCCGAGCGCTTCCGGGGGCGCGGGGCGGCGGCAGCACCGCGGCACTTAGGTGAGGTGGGGGGGGGGGGGGGGACACCGGGGGGCACCCCGGGGAAGGACAGCCCGGGACCGGCCCAGACCCCCCCTTGACCCCCCGCTGCCGCCCCTCGCCCTCGACGTCCCGGCCCCCACGGGCCCCGTCCCCGGTGCCCTTCCCACGTCCAGTGCCCCCTCCCGGGCTCCCCCCCGGCCCGGTCCCAGGACAATCCCCCCCCCCAGTGAGCCCCCCATGCCGCCCCGCACCTCCCCCACGCTTACCCCATTTGGGGTCCCCCCTCCCGGTCCAGAGGCCCCCCGCGTCCCTCCTTCACCCTCTGTGCACCCCCATAGTCAGTGCCCCCCCAAGATCCTCCTTGTCCCCCTCCACTTCTGTCACACCCCCCCCCCAGGGCCCCTCCCGGGTGCCCCCCACCCCGCCCATCCAGGGCTACCCCCCAGTCTCTCCAGCTCTGGCACAGGGTGCCCCCCTGGGTCCTCTTTTGGGGGGGTGTGGGTGCTGACACCCCCCCCCCCCCCCGCCATCTCCCGCCCACCCTGTGTCTCCCCACAGGCCATGGATCAGCCAGAGGAGCCGCCCGGCGACTGGGACGGGAATGGGGGGACGGTACCCGGCGCCCACGGAGGTGAGCCCTGCCCAGGGTGGGGTGCAGGGGGGCACCGCAAAGCATCATGGGACAGCGGAGGGGTCCAAAGCCAACCAAAGCAGGTCTATCTCATCCAGGTTCCTCATGGCTCCTCCCAGTGAAGTCTGAGGACCTCCATGGATGGAGACCCATCACGTCCCTGGGTCTCTTTCCCAGCTCCATCCCACCAGGGTGGGGGGAAACACGGGGCCTCTCAGGGGTCCTTGCTCCAACCCAACCCCAACCCAGGTCCATCCCTGACCTCCACGTTCCTCCTGGCCATCTCCGAATGAGATTTGGGTCTGAGAGGGCACCGTATGGCTTGGGGGGCAATTTGGGAGATCTGGGGGCACAGTGAGGGAGATCAAGGGGTGATTTGGGAGATCTGAGGTGAATTGGCAATTCCAGGGATCAATTTGGGGTACTGGAGGCAATTAAGAAGCTCAGGGAGAGCAACCAGGGATCCCTATAGTGACACCCATCTCCATGTCCCCACAGGCACCGTGAAGTCCCCAGAGACAGACACCCCCAAGAGGCTGGTGACATCGCCACCGCTGCCTCCGTCACCCGGCCTGGACTGGTCCTGGGGGCTGCCCCCCACACCGCCCACAGGTACCCGGAAACCCTACAAGTGCACCGAATGTGGCAAGGCCTTTGGGCAGAGTTCGCACCTGATGCGGCACCTGGGCACCCACACAGGCGAGAAGCCCTACAAGTGCGGCGCCTGCGCCAAGAGCTTCACACAGAACTCCAACCTCCTGCAGCACCAGCGCACCCACACCGGCGAGAAACCCTATGAGTGCAGCGCCTGCGGCAAACGTTTCGGCTGGAGCTCCAACCTCAGCCAACACCGCCGTCTCCACAGTGGCCAGAAGCCCTTTCAGTGCAGCCAGTGCGGCAAATGCTTCGGCGAGAGCGCCCGTCTGCTCGAGCACCAGCGCACCCACACCGGCGAGAAGCCCTACCGCTGTCCCGATTGCCCCAAGACCTTCAGCCGTGGCTCCCACCTCGCTCGCCACCGCCGCCTCCATGCAGCTGAGCGGGGACCCAGTCCGGCCCTGGCGATGCACCGGGGGCTCTGAGGGGCTCCCCGAGGAGAGGCGAGGAGGCGGCCGCATGGACGGCGGTGCTGCTGTGGTGACCATGGGGATGTGGTTTGCCCTGCCGGTGCCCATCGTCAACAGAAAGATTCATGGAGGATCCGTGATGCGGTCAGTGGCTGCTACAGCCCTTCTGTGGTGGCCATGGGGACATGCTTTGGCCTCGTTGGCGCCCATCGTCAATACAAAGACTTCAGGAAGATCCACGATGTGGCCAGTGGTTATTACAGCTCTTCTGTGATGGCCACGTGCCCGTGGGTTCACCCTATCAGCACCCATCATCAACATAAAGACTTCAGGAGGAGCCATGACGTGGCCAGTGGCTCCACAGCCCTTCCGTGGTGGCCATGGGGACGTAGTTTGGCCCCACTGGTGCTCATCGTCGATGTAAAGACTCGGGGAGGACCCATGATGTGGCCAAGGACTCTATGGCCCCTCTGTGGTGGCCATGGGGACATGGTTTGGCTCCATCGATGCCCATTGTTGGCTTGTGGGGAACCTGCGTGGGCCAAAAGCCACGGCACTGGGAACAAACGTGGACACAAAGCCTTGGGGAGGGTCCATGATGTGGCCAACTGGGACATGGTTTTGCCCCACTGGTGCCTCCCATTGGCTGGTGGAGAAGCCACGTGGGCAAAGAGATGGCATTGGGGCTGGAGGTGGACGCAAAGACTCGTGGAGGACCCGTGACGTGGCCCAATGGCTATTACAGCTCATCTGTGGTGGCCAGGGGGATGTAGTTTGGTCCCACTGGCACCCGTCGTCATCACAAAGACTTGGGGAGGTCCCATGACGTGGCCAACCGCTACCATGGCCCTTCCATGGTGGCCACAGGGACATAGTTTGGTCCCGTTGGCACCTGTCATCATCACAAAGACTTGGGGAGGTCCTATGACATGGCCAGCGGCTACCGTGGCCCTTCCATGGTGGCCACATGCCCACGGTTGGCACCCACCATTCAGTAGGTGAGATGTCACGTGGGCAAGCAGCAAGGGGAGGAATTTTTAGGGCAAAAAATCGCAGTAACAGCACTAAAACGGTCCTTAAAACCCGCATGTTGATTTTGACCACTCGCCGGCGCCACCAAGTCTGTTTAACCGCCCCCACCACCGCAGTTTGGGGGGACGGAAACCACGTCGCCAGGAGGGGACAGGCGGGACAGACCCCATCTCCCTCTGTCTGTCCATCCAGGGCATCAAATCCATGGCTGGGGTGGGGTCAAAGTCCTCCGGGTTTCACCCTTGGGTGCTCAAACAGCCCCGGGGGCTCATCCACGGGCACGGGGGAGCCCCAAAGCCCACCCCCGAGGCAGTTGGGGGGTGACAGAGACCCCCCCCGGGGCACCCTCATGCCGTGTGAGCGGGACCAGCACCCGCAGCCTCGGTGCCTGGCCACGTCGCCATCCCGGCTTCAGATGGTGGCGGCCCTGGCGGCGGCCCCGGCGGTGGCACGGGGTGGGTGGCAGCGGCGTGGCGCTCGAGGAGGGTGCGGTGGGAGAAGCCCTTGGTGCAGAGGCGGCACTGGAAGCGCTCGGGGCGGTGGGTGCGCATGTGAACGTTGAGGGAGCTCTTCTGGGTAAAGCGTTTGCAGCAGACGCCGCACTGGAAGGCGCGGACGCCCGTGTGGGTCACCATGTGCTTCAGCAGGTAGTCACGGAGTGAGAAGGAGCGCCAGCAGATGGAGCACTGGTGGGGCTTCTCGCCTACAGAGAGACAACTGTGGGTCAGCTTGGATTGATACAGGTCAACACGGATCAACGTGGGTTAACATGGATCGATACGGGTCAACATGGATCAACGTGGGTCAACATGGATCAACGTGGGTTAACATGGATCGATACGGGTCAACATGGATCAACGTGGGTCAACATGGATCAATATGGGTCAACATGGATCGATACGGGTCAACATGGATCAATATGGGTCAACATGGATCGATACGGGTCAACACGGATCAACGTGGGTTAACATGGATTGATACGGGTCAACGTGGATCAACGTGGGTCAACATGGATCAATATGGGTCAACATGGATCGATACGGGTCAACACGGATCAACGTGGGTTAACATGGATTGATACGGGTCAACACGGATCAACGTGGGTCAACATGGATCAATATGGGTCAACATGGATCGATATGGGTCAACATGGATCAATATGGGTCAACATGGATCGATACGGGTCAACACGGATCAACGTGGGTTAACATGGATTGATATGGGTCAACATGGATCAACGTGGGTCAACATGGATCAATATGGGTCAACATGGATCGATACAGGTCAACACGGATCAACGTGGGTTAACATGGATTGATACGGGTCAACATGGATCAACGTGGGTCAACATGGATCAATATGGGTCAACATGGATCGATATGGGTCAACACGGATCAATGTGGGTCAACACAGATCGATACAGGTCAACATGGATCAGCGTGGGTCAACACATCGATATGGGTCAACACGGATCAACGTGGGTCAACATGGATCAACACGGGTCTACATGGAACAACACAGGTTGACGGGTCAACATGGATCAACACGGAGCAACACAGGTTGACGGGTCAACATGGGTCAACATGGAGCAACACAGGTTGACAGGGGTCAACATGGATCAACACGGAGCAACACAGGTTGACAGGTCAACATGGAGCAACACAAATTCATGGGTCAACATGGGTCAACACAGGTTAACGTGGATCAGCACATGTCAACACAGAGTGACATGGGTCAACATGGGTCAACATAGATCAACACAAGTCAGTGGATCAACGTGGGTCGAAAGGGAGTGATGTGTGGTCATCGTGGGTCAACACAGGTAACATGGAGCAACATGGGTGAACATGGACCAACACAGGTCAACACAGACCAACACAAGTCAGCATGGATCCACAGGTGAACATGGATTAACATGGATCAACACAGAGCAGCATGGGTCAACAGATCAACGTGGGTCAACACAGATCAACATGGGTCAGCATGGCTCCACAGATGAACATGGATCAACACGGGTCAGCACATGTCAACATGGGTCAACAGATCAACACGGGTCAACATGGATCCACAGGTGAACATGGATTAACACAGGTCAGCAGATCAACATGGGTCAAAATGGAGCAACACAGAGCGACATGGGTCAACACAGATTGGCGTGGGTCAACAATGATCCACATGGGTCAACACAGGTCAACACTGGATCGACATGGGTCAACACAGGATGACACAGGACATCATGGATCAACACAGGTCAACATGGGTCAACACAGGTCAACAGGGATCAACAGAGCAACACGGGTCAACATGAGGCAACGCAGATCAACATGGGGCAACAAACGTGGATCAACACTAGAGCAACATGGGTCAACACAGACTAATGTGGGTCACCGCATAGTGACACGGGCCAACGTGAGTCAACACAGAGTGACACAGGTCAACACTGATCAACATGGAGCAACGTGTGGCAACATGGATCAATGCAGAGCAACATGCGTCAACATGCATTGACACGGAGCAACACGGGTCAGCACAGGTCAACACTTGATCAACAAGGGTCAACACTGATCAACACAGGTCATCAACACTGATGAACACGGGTCAGCACAGACTGCCGTGGGTCAGCACAGAGTGACACGGGTCAACACCGATCACATGGAGCAACACATGTCAACACGGCTCAACGCAGAACAACGTGCATCAGCGTGGACTGACACGGGTCAGCACAGGTCAGCGTGGGTCCCCCGTTACCTCCCTGTCCCCACCCCTCCGCTCCGCCATCCCCCAACGTCACCATCCCAATGTCCCCGTCCCCCCGTGGCCCCCCTCCCTCGCTCCACCATCCCCATCGCCCCACATCCTTGTCCCCCCAATGTCCCCCCCACCCTTCCATGCCCCCACCTCATCCCCCGCCCTCACCGTCCCCACAGGGGACATGCTCCGGCCCCACAGCCCCCCCGGAGAGCCCCGTGTCATCACCCCCGGTGTCCCCCCCCATCCCGGTGTCCCCTCACCGGAGTGGATGAACATGTGTTTGGTGTAGTTCTTGCGGGAGCTGAAGGTCTTCTGGCAGTGGCCGCACTGGTAGGAGGGCTCGGGGCAGCGCGAGGGGCCGGGCTGGGGCGCCTCAGGGGCCGGGGGGACGCCCCCCCCGCTCAGCCCCCCCTCTGCGCCCCCCTCGTAGAGTGGTGGTGGTGCGAAGCCAAAACCATTGCCCCCCGTCGCCACCTTGGCCCCGAACGCCGGCACCCGGCCCGGCGCCTCCAAGCTGCAGTCGGGCCCGAACTTGGCCCCGTCCTCGCCGGGCCATGGGGGCAGGAAGGCGTCGGCGAAGACTTCGGGGGCGCCGAAAAATGGGGGGTCCTCAGCGGCGAAGGGCGGGGGGGCGAAGCCTTCCTCACCGCCGGCAGCGCCCCCCGCTTCCTCCTCCTCTTCCTCCTCCTTGACCGGCAGCTGGAGCCGCAGCGGTTGGCGCTGCTTGCGGCTGTGGCAGCTCGGCACCGGCTCGGCCGGACCGAAGCGGACGTCGGGCTCCGGCGGTGCCAACGCCGACAGGGGCTTGTGGCGGGGGTCGGCGGGTGCCGGGGCGGCCTCGGGGCGGGGCGGGCGGACGGGGGGCAGCGCCTTGGGACCGCGGCTCTGGGAGATGATCTGGGTGCACTCGTCGATGACCGTCTTGATCTGGAGGATGGAGGCGGCGGTGAGGATCTGCAGAGCTTCCGACTGGGCCACCACCAAGCAACCGCTGTACATGAACTCCACCAGCTGCCGCACGGCTCCGCTGGGGACAACGGGTGGCACCTCGATGGCCGAGTGACCCAAGAGCAGCTTGTCGTGGAAGAAGGGGCTGCCGGCGGCCAGGACGCAGCGGTGGGCCCGTAGGGTGGCCTCGCGGATGCGAACCGTCACGTCGCAGAAATGGCCGCCCAAGCGTTGCCCGTTGAGGGTCTCCAGCAGCGAACGGCTGAAGTTCTGGAGGTGGATGTAGTGCACCGCCTCCGCCATGGCGGCGGGGCCGGCGCCGGCGGGGACCGGGGTCGTCAGCGAGGTCTGGAGATACCTGAGGGAAGAGCAACAGGGTTTGGGGACATCGTATGGGGTGTCACCAGGGGCTGGGGACAGCAACATGGGGCGGAGAAGCCACCGCGGCATCACCAGGGTCTTGGGAGAACACTGAGGACATCTCCAGGGGGTTAAGGACACAGCTGGGGACATCAGCATGGGGTGGAGAAGACACCTTAGGGGATGTCACCAGGGGTAGGGGACATCAACCTAAAGTGGAGAAGACACCTTAGGGGATGTCACCGGGGTCTGGGGACATCAGTGTGGGGTGGAGAAGACACCTTAGGGGATGTCACCGGGGCCTGGGGACATCAACGTGGAGTGGAGAAGACACCTTAGGGGATGTCACCGGGGCCTGGGGACATCAGTGTGGGGTGGAGAAGACACATTAGGGGATGTCATCGCGGTCTGGGGACATCAACGTGGGGTGGAGAAGACACCTTAGGGGATGTCACCGGGGACTGGGGACATCAACGTGGGGTGGAGAAGACACCTTAGGGGATGTCACCGGGGTCTGGGGACATCAACCTATAGTGGAGAAGACACCTTAGGGGATGTCATCAGGGTCTGGGGACATCAGTGTGGGGTGGAGAAGACACCTTAGGGGATGTCACCGGGGCCTGGGGACATCAGTGTGGGGTGGAGAAGACACCTTAGGGGATGTCACCGGGGTCTGGGGACATCAGTGTGGGGTGGAGAAGCCACCAGCGCATCACCAGGGGCGGGGGAGACCTTGTGGGACGTCACCGGGTACTGGGGACAGCGCTGATGACATCACGGGGGCTTGGGGACACCTTACGGGGCGTCACCAGGGGCCGGGGCCACCTCACGGGACGTCACCGGGGTGTGGCGACACCCCGGCGCCATCCCCCACGCCACCCCCCCTCCCGCGGACCCCGGCGGCCGGCCCCTCCCCCCCCCGCGGGCCCCAGGCGGCCGGGGGGCGGGGCGGGGGCGGGGCCGCACTCACCTCCGCGCCCGCCGGAACCGCCGCCGGCCCCGACACCCGGAAGCGCCTTCGCCGCCGCTTCCGGCAGCCTGGCGCGTCATTTCCGGGGCCGCGCGCCCGCAGGGGCCGGAGCGGAAGTGAGCGGCGACCATAGGGAGGGGCGGCGGCGCGGTCCTCCCGCCGACCCCGCACCGTGGAGGCGGGGCGGGAGCGGCCCCGCCCCTTGCGGGGGTCTCCGTGCGGCTGCGGGTCCCTATAGGACCCCATAGGGACCCCCCGGGGGGCGGGATCCGCCGTAGGCCCCCATGGGGACCCCCATAGTGCTGTGATCCCCCATAGGGAGCCCCGTAGGGTTGGGAGCCCCTATAGACCTCCATAGGGACCCCTGTAGGGCTGAGATCCCTGTGGACGCCCATCAGGACCCCCCCTGGGCTGCAGTCCCCTATAGATCCCCATAGGGACCCCTGTAGGGCTGAGATCCCTATAGACGCGCATCAGGACCCCTCCTGGGCTGCAGTCCCCTATAGATCCCCACAGGGACCCCTGTAGGGCTGAGATCCCTATAGACGCGCATCAGGACCCCCCCCTGGGCTGCAGTCCCCTATAGATCCCCATAGGGACCCCTGTAGGGCTGAGATCCCTGTGGACGCCCATCAGGACCCCTCCTGGGCTGCAGTCCCCTATAGATCCCCACAGGGACCCCTGTAGGGCTGGGATCCCTATAGACACGCATCAGGACCCCCCCTGGGCTGCAGTACCCTATAGATCCCCACAGGGACCCCTGTAGGGCTGGGATCCCTATAGACACGCATCAGGACCCCCCCCTGGGCTGCAGTACCCTATAGATCCCCATAGGGACCCCTGTAGGGCTGGGATCCCTATAGACACGCATCAGGACCCCCACTTGGCTGCAGTCCCCTATAGATCCCCACAGGGACCCCTGTAGGGCTGGGTTCCCTATAGACACGCATCAGGACCCCCCCTGGGCTGCAGTCCCCTATAGATCCCCACAGGGACCCCTGTAGGGCTGGGATCCCTATAGACACGCATCAGGACCCCCCCTGGGCTGCAGTACCCTATAGATCCCCACAGGGACCCCTGTAGGGCTGGGATCCCTATAGACACGCATCAGGACCCCCACTGGGCTGCAGTCCCCTATAGACGCCCATAGGGACCCACATAGGGCTGAGATCCCCTATAGATCCCCATAGGGACCCCTGTAGGGCTGAGATCCCTGTGGACGCCCATCAGGACCCCTCCTGGGCTGCAGTCCCCTATAGATCCCCACAGGGACCCCTGTAGGGCTGGGATCCCTATAGACGCGCATCAGGACCCCCACTTGGCTGCAGTCCCCTATAGATCCCCACAGGGACCCCTGTAGGGCTGGGATCCCTATAGACACGCATCAGGACCCCCCCTGGGCTGCAGTACCCTATAGACCTCCATAGGGACCCCTGTAGGGCTGGGATCCCTATAGACGTGCATCAGGACCCCCCCCTGGGCTGCAGTCCCCTATAGATCCCCACAGGGACCCCTGTAGGGCTGGGATCCCTATAGACGTGCATCAGGACCCCCCCCTGGGCTGCAGTACCCTATAGATCCCCACAGGGACCCCTGTAGGGCTGGGATCCCTATAGACACGCATCAGGACCCCCACTGGGCTGCAGTCCCCTATAGACGCCCATAGGGACCCACATAGGGCTGAGATCCCCTATAGATCCCCATAGGGACCCCTGTAGGGCTGAGATCCCTGTGGACGCCCATCAGGACCCCTCCTGGGCTGCAGTCCCCTATAGATCCCCACAGGGACCCCTGTAGGGCTGGGATCCCTATAGACGCGCATCAGGACCCCCACTTGGCTGCAGTCCCCTATAGATCCCCACAGGGACCCCTGTAGGGCTGGGATCCCTATAGACGCGCATCAGGACCCCCACTTGGCTGCAGTCCCCTATAGATCCCCACAGGGACCCCTGTAGGGCTGGGATCCCTATAGACACGCATCAGGACCCCCCCTGGGCTGCAGTACCCTATAGACCTCCATAGGGACCCCTGTAGGGCTGGGATCCCTATAGACGCGCATCAGGACCCCCCCCTGGGCTGCAGTCCCCTATAGATCCCCACAGGGACCCCTGTAGGGCTGGGATCCCTATAGACGTGCATCAGGACCCCCCCCTGGGCTGCAGTCCCCTATAGATCCCCACAGGGACCCCTGTAGGGCTGGGATCCCTATAGACGTGCATCAGGACCCCCCCCTGGGCTGCAGTACCCTATAGATCCCCACAGGGACCCCTGTAGGGCTGGGATCCCTATAGACACGCATCAGGACCCCCACTGGGCTGCAGTCCCCTATAGACGCCCATAGGGACCCACATAGGGCTGAGATCCCCTATAGATCCCCATAGGGACCCCTGTAGGGCTGAGATCCCTGTGGACGCCCATCAGGACCCCTCCTGGTCTGCAGTCCCCTATAGATCCCCACAGGGACCCCTGTAGGGCTGGGATCCCTATAGACGCGCATCAGGACCCCCACTTGGCTGCAGTCCCCTATAGATCCCCACAGGGACCCCTGTAGGGCTGGGATCCCTATAGACGCGCATCAGGACCCCCACTTGGCTGCAGTCCCCTATAGATCCCCACAGGGACCCCTGTAGGGCTGGGATCCCTATAGACACGCATCAGGACCCCCCCTGGGCTGCAGTACCCTATAGACCTCCATAGGGACCCCTGTAGGGCTGGGATCCCTATAGACGCGCATCAGGACCCCCCCCTGGGCTGCAGTCCCCTATAGATCCCCACAGGGACCCCTGTAGGGCTGGGATCCCTATAGACGTGCATCAGGACCCCCCCCTGGGCTGCAGTCCCCTATAGATCCCCACAGGGACCCCTGTAGGGCTGGGATCCCTATAGACGTGCATCAGGACCCCCCCCTGGGCTGCAGTCCCCTATAGATCCCCACAGGGACCCCTGTAGGGCTGGGATCCCTATAGACACGCATCAGGACCCCCACTGGGCTGCAGTCCCCTATAGATCCCCACAGGGACCCCTGTAGGGCTGGGATCCCTATAGACACGCATCAGGACCCCCCCTGGGCTGCAGTCCCCTATAGATCCCCACAGGGACCCCTGTAGGGCTGGGATCCCTATAGACACGCATCAGGACCCCCACTGGGCTGCAGTCCCCTATAGACGCCCATAGGGACCCACATAGGGCTGAGATCCCCTATAGATCCCCATAGGGACCCCTGTAGGGCTGGGTTCCCTATAGATGCCCATCAGGACCCCCCCTGGGCTGCAGTCCCCTATAGACCCCCATGGGGCCCACACAGGGCCAGGATCCCCTTAGATCCCCACAGGGACCCCTGTAGGGCTGGGATCCCTATAGATGCCCATCAGGAACCCCACTGAGCTGCAGTGCCCTATAGACCCCCCGAGGGACCCCTGTAGGGCTGGGATCCCTATAGATGCCCATCAGGAACCCCACTGAGCTGCAGTGCCCTATAGACCCCCCGAGGGACCCCTGTAGGGCTGGGATCCCTATAGACACGCATCAGGACCCCCACTGGGCTGCAATCCCCTATAGATGCCCATCGGGACCCACATAGGGCTGGGATCCCCTATAGACGCCCATCGGGACCCCCATTGGGCTACAGTCCCCCCCAGACCCCCCCAGCCTGCCCCATACAGCTGCAGTCCCCCCATAGAGCCCCCTGGCAGGCTGGGATCCCGCTACAGCCCCACTGGGCCCCCAGTACAGCTGCAGACCCCGATAGGAACCTCCATAGGGTCAGAAGCCCTATAGACCTCCATAGAGACCCCCAAGGGGCTCGAACTCCCTAAATCTGCGGACGGCACCGTGTCAGGCGGGAGTGTTGCTCTGTCGAGGGCCGGAAGGCTCTGCAGAGGGGTCTGGACAGGACGGATCGATGGGCCGAGGCCGATTGCATGAGGTTCAACAAGGCCAAGAGCCGCGTCCTGCGCTTGGGTCACAACAACCCCATGGAACGCTACAGGCTTGGGGACGAGTGGCTGGAAAGCTGCCCGGCGGAAAAGGACCTGGGGGTGTTGGTTGACAGCCGGCTGAAGATGAGCCAGCAGTGTGCCCAGGTGGCCAAGAAGGCCAACGGCATCCTGGCCTGTATCAGAAATGGTGTGGCCAGCAGGAGCAGGGAGGTGATCGTGCCCCTGTACTCGGCGCTGGTGAGGCCGCACCTCCAATCCTGTGTTCAGTTTTAGGCCCCTCACTACAAGAAGGACATTGAGGTGCTGGAGTGTGTCCAGAGAAGGGCGATGGAGCTGGTGAGGGGTCTGGAGCACAAGTCTGATGAGGAGCGGCTGAGGGAGCTGGGGTTGTTCAGTCTGGAGAAGAGGAGGCTGAGGGGAGACCTCATCGCTCTCTACAACTACCTGAAAGGGGGTTGTGGTGAGGTGGGTGTTGGTCTCTTCGCCCAAGTAACCAGTGATAGGACAAGAGGAAATGGCCTCAAGTTGCGCCAGGGAAGGTTCAGGCTGGATATTAGGAAAAAAATTCTTTACTGAGAGCGGTGAAGCACTGGAAGAGGCTGCCCAGGGAGGTGGTGGAGTCACCATCCCTGGAGGGGTTCAAGGAATGTGTGGACGTGGCACTGCGGGACATGGTTTAGTGGACATGGTGGGGTTAGTTGATGGTTGGACTTGATGATCTTACGGGTCTTTTCCAACCTGAACGATTCTATGGTAGAGCCCCATAGGTACCCTGTAAGGCTGCAGTGCCCTATAGACTCCCACAGAGATCCCCATAGGGCCACGATCCTCTGTAGAGCCCCAGCGGGATCCCCATAGGGGCTGGGATCCCCTATGGACCCTTGTAGATCCTGGGTGCCTTATAGATCCCCATGGGGTTCCCCATAGGTCTGGGATCCCCTATGGAGCCCCATAGGGATTCCTGTAGAGCCTGGTCCTCCTATAGACCTGCATAGGGGCCTTCATGCCCTATAGACCTCCCCCAGTATCCCCTATAGGGTCTGGATTCCCCTGTAGACCCCTACAGATCCTGGATGACTTATAGATCCCCGTAGAGATCCCTAGAGGGCCCAGAGGCCCGGTAGATCCCCATAGGATCCCCACAGGGCCTGGACCCTCTGTAGACCCCTGTAGGGCCTTGGTCACTTATAGATCCCCATGTTGATCCATACAGGTTCTAGACTCTCTAGAGAGCCCCATAGGGCCTGAATCCCCCGTAAATCCCCACAGGGATCCTCATCGGGCCTAGATCCCCTATAGACTCCCCTGGGGACCCCCAGAGGGTCTAGAGAACCTATAGATGTCCATAGGGATCACCATGGGGCCATGATCCCCTGTAGATCTCCACAAGGATCCCCATAGCTGGACTCCCTATAGATTGCATAAGGCTTGGATGCTCTGGGGATCTTTATAGGAATCCTTTTAGGGCCAGGATTCCCCTATAGATCCCCATGGGGGATCACTACAGGGCTAGGATCACCTATAGACACCCCCCTAGGGATCCCTATAGGGCTAGCATCCTCTATAGACCCCTATAGGGATCTCCATGGGCTCAGGGATCCCCTATAGACCCCATAGGGCCAAACTGCCCCACTCCTATAGCAACCCCACAGGGGCAGTTGGTCTGTTGGTGTCGTCACAGCCTGCCGTGAGCGTGGTGGCACCTCCTGGTCTGCCCATGATGTCACTTCATGCCCTGCATCCGGCAGTGACATCACTTCCTCATCCAGTGATGACATCACTGCTTGGGCTGGGCCTGTGATACATCCTGATAAGTTGACAATGTAATTTCCTGGGCCCTTGGTGACATCAGAGATTGGTCCAGGTCAGGCATAATCCTCCTGCTCTATGAATGATGTCACTTCTTGCCCACTGGTGATGTCACTTCCTGGCCCTGGCGTGGTCTGACTTCTCCTGTTGACTCACTTCTGTCTCTGACATCATTCATCGCCCTGTGGTGACATCACAGCTGTGTCAGAGCCCAGCCCTCCGCAACACAGTACTTGTGGCTGTCCCATGTGATGGGTGATGTTGGCTGATGATGACCCATGTTGACCCGTGTCGGCCCATGTCGGTCTGTGTTGACCTCTGTCACTCCATGTTGACCCATTTCAGTCTGTGTTGACCCATGTTTGTTGACCCGTGTTGACCCGTGTGTTGACCCACATTGATCCGTGTCGATCTATGCTGACCCATGTCACTCTGTGTTGCTCCATTTTGACCTGTGTTGCCCTGTGTTGACCCATGTAGACCTGTGCTGATCCATGTTGACCTGTGTCACTCCATGTTGACTCATGTCAATCAGTGCTGGCCCACGCTCATGCAGTGTTGAACCTTGTTGACCCATGTTTGTTGACCCTTGTTGACCCACGTTGCTCTGTACTGATCCATGTCGACCCATGTTGACCCATGTCACTCTGTAGTGCTCCATTCTGGCCCATGATCCGTGTTGACCCATGTCAGTCTGTGCTGACCCATGTTGATCCAGTGTTGATCTGTGTCGACCCATGGTTTTTGACACGTGTTGGCCCACATCAGTCTGTATTGACCCATGTTGACGCATGTTTGTTGACCCATGTTGACCCATGTTTGTTGACCTGTGTTGATGCATGTGTTGGCCCACATTGATCCATGTTGATCCATGTGACCCGTGTTGACCTGCGCTGATCCCTGCTGACCCGTGTTGCTGTTGATCCCCGTTGAGCTGACTGGACCCATGTTTCTCTGTATTGACCCATGTTGACCCGTGCTGATCTCTGCTGGTCCATGTTGTTGACCCATGTTGATCTATGTTGACCCATGTCACTCTCTGTCGCTCCATTTTGACCCACGTAGACCTGCCTTGACCCATGTCAGTCTGTGTTGACCCATGTTGATTTGTGCCAACCCGTGTTGACCCATGTTGATCCCTGTTGACCTGTGTTGACCTGAGCTGACCCATGTTGACCTGTGTTGACCTGTGGCACTCCGTGTTTCTCCATTTTGACCCGTGCTGACATCACTCTGTACAGATTACCTCAGGGACGGCCATTTGTATGACCCGATGACCCCCTGATGCAGCACCACGAAGGTCCCCCCGACCCCCCAGGGCCTTCCCCCCCATGGGGGTGTTGGTCAGTCATAAAAACCCATCAATGACATCACTGCTGTGCCCTCCACTCCCTGTGATGCCATACCCACCACCATGACATCACAGCTGCTCCCACAGCCTCACCCATCCCCCTGGCCCCTCCCTGCCTGGGCTTTCCCTCTATGGCATCACAGCTGGCACTATATGGTGGTATGACATCAGTGTGGTTCCCATCATCCAGAGAATATCCCTATGTCTCTTCGGGGGGGTACCGGAACACCTGGGTGCCCTGGGGAGGTGCCCGGATGCCTGGGTGCCCTGGGGAGGTGCCCGGATGCCTGAGTCCCTCAGGGAGGTGCCCGGACGCCTGGGTCCCTCCGGCAAGGGCGGGTTGGTGATGCCCAAGGGTTGGAGCTGGTGGAGCTGAACTGATCTCCCCGGACATCTGGGTGCCCCGGGGGGTGGGCGGGCGCTGGGCCCTGTGGGTAGAGCCTGGGGGGAGGAGGTGCCCTGGACGCCTGGGTCCTCCCGTGCCTGTGGCGTGGGTGGCACAGGGAGTTCCTGGTCCCCGGCAGCCTGAGTCCCACGGTCCCGGGCTCGGCATCGCAGGGACGGACCCACAGCAGGTGAGGGGACCCAGGCGTCCGGGAACCCCCCCAAAGCCAAGGGTGGGCAGGGGACCCAGGCATCCGGGCATCCCTACGCCCCCCTCCTTGTTGGCTTGAGGAACTAGGTCCCCCCTCCATCAGGGGACCCAGGTCTCCGGGCACCCCCCACCCCATCCGCCCCCTCCCCAGCTCCCCAAAGGGACCAGGCGTCCGAGTCCACCCGGAGCTCTCGGGGGGACCCAGACATCCAGACTGCCGCTGCTTGGGAAGGGGGGTGTGTGTTATTGTAGGGTCTCCCCGGGGTCTCTGTTGCTCCAGGGTCCCCCCAGTTTGTGCCATGGTGGACGAGGGTGACGGGGGACAATGCGGCCCCACCAGGCTGGCGCAGGTGAGTGGGACCCAGGCGTCCGGGGGGGCACCCAGGCGTCCGGGGGGGCACCCAGGCATCCAGGGAAGCTTCAACCCCAATGGAAGCACCCAGGGGTCTGGGGGAGAGGGGGGATCCAGGCATTTGGGGGAACCCCCACCCAGGGGCCCCAGGCAGCGGGGTTCCCTCCCCCCACACTTGGCATCCGGGCGCCCCCTCCCTCGGCCCCCCTGGCCCCAGGCCAGACCCTGGACTGGAATTAGGGCACGGGGCGGGGAAAGGGAACCCAGGCGTCCGGGAGCCCTCGGCTCCCCTCGCCCCGACCGTGGGAAGGGACCCAGGCCGTCCAGGCAGCCCCTCCACCCCACCCCACCCCAACTGATCCCCTTCGAGGGGACCCAGGTGTGTCCCCCCCACCTATGGGGCTCGAAGGGGTGGAGCTCGGACCCCTGGGTTCCCCCCGAGGCCTGGGTCCCAGGGGAGCAGGGGGGCATGGAGCCGGGTCCCCCCGGACGTCGGGGTCCCCCGCGCTGCCGCAGCCCCGGTCCCCTTCCCCCCGCCCAGGCACGGTACCGCCGGGACCTGGAGGAGGAGCTCCGTGACCTCAGCAACCAGGTGGGCGGGGCCTTGCTGGGAGGGGTGGGGCCAGCACCTGTCAGTCACAGCCTAGCCCCTCCCCACTCCATGGCTCTGGGGCAGGGCTGGGGGGGCGGGGCATGAGGCTGTCCATCATCCCAATGGGTGGGGCATGGAGCTGCCCATCACCTTGGTGGGCAGAGCATGTGGTTGCCCATCACCCTTGTGGGCGGGACATGGGGCTGTCCATCACCCTGGTGGGTGGGTCATGGGGTTGTCCGTCACCATGGGGGTGAAGCGTGGGGCTGTCAGTCATCCTTGGGGCGGGGCCTGGGGCTGTCTGTCACCTGGAGGCGGGGCATGGGGCTGTCACTCACAGCCTGTTCCCACCCCCGGCAGGTGGCAGCGCTGGGGCGGAGCCTTGCAGAGGAGCGGGGGCGGAGCCTGGTGGCAGGCGGGGCTCTGCGAGCACTGGAGATAGCGGTGGGCGGAGCCCAGGCCCGGGTGGGCGGAGCCTGTCGGGCACGCGACCGGGCCTGTGAGCGCCTGCGCCAGCAGCAGGTGGGTGGGGCCAGGGTGGGGGCGGGGCCTGAGAGGGGGCGGGGCCTCTTGCAGGGTCAGTGTCAGGGCAGGGGGCGTGGCTGAGGGGGAATCTGACAGGCATGGGGGCTAAAAAGGGGCCTGGTTGGGGGCGTGGCCGAGGAAGAAGGCGGGGCTTAGGAGAGTGGGTGTGGCATCCAGAGGGTGGGCAGGGCTTTGGCCGGTGTGGGGGCGGGATCCGTGAGAACGGTTGGTGCCTGGGGTGGGGGCGGGGCCTGCTGGCTGGGTGGGTGTGGCCTTTCCACTCCTAGGGGCGTCACCCTTACACAGCCCCACCCCCAGGAGGCGGGGGCATCTGCTGTGGGCAGAGCTGGAGGCAGCACGCGCCGCCCGGGCGGGGGGCGGAGCTCCGGGCGCAGGAGGCGGAGTCACAGCGGCGGGCCAGGGAGGCGGAGCTGGAGCAGCTGCGGCAGGTGGGCGGGGCTTAGGGGAGGGGCGGGGCTAAGGGAATCTGGGGTGGGGCTAAAGGGTTTGGGGTGGGGCTAAGCTACCTCGGGGGCGGGGCTAAGGGAGCCCATTGACAGGGCTAAAGGTCAGAGGGGTGGGGCTAATGGACATGGGGTGGGGCTATAGGATCACGGGGTGGGGTGTTAGGGTGGGGTGGGCGGGGCTTCCCGGGGGGCGTGTCCATCTCCACCCCACCCCCAGGCGGTGGCGGCGGCCCAGCATGCCCGGCGGCGGGCGGAGCAGGAGCGCGATGACATGGCTGCCCACGTGCCCCACCCACCCAGCCCCAGGTGAGTGCCCGCCCCACCCTGGCCACGCCCACTCCATGGCCCCGCCCACAGACCTATATATGTCCTCTATAGGACACCCTCATGGCGCGTCCCCTATAGTCCCCATGCTGTGCCCTCTACAGCTCCCATGGTGTGTCCCCTATAGCCCCCGGGGTGTGTCCCCTATAGCCCCCATGACATGTCCCCTATAGCCCCCGGGGTGTGTCCCCCATAGTCCTCACAGCACAGCCCCTATAGCCCCCATGGCATGTCCCCTATAGCCCCCATGGTGTGTCCCCTATAGCCCCCGGGGTGTGTCCCCCATAGTCCTCACAGCACAGCCCCTATAGCCCCCATGACATGTCCCCTATAGCCCCCATGGTGTGTCCCCTACAGCTCCCAGGGTGTGTCCCCCATAGTCCTCACAGCACAGCCCCTATAGCCCCCATGACATGTCCCCTATAGCCCCCATGGTGTGTCCCCTACAGCTCCCAGGGTGTGTCCCCCATAGTCCTCACAGCACAGCCCCTATAGCCCCCATGACATGTCCCCTATAGCCCCCATGGTGTGTCCCCTACAGCTCCCAGGGTGTGTCCCCCATAGTCCTCACAGCACAGCCCCTATAGCCCCCATGACATGTCCCCTATAGCCCCCATGGTGTGTCCCCTACAGCTCCCAGGGTGTGTCCCCCATAGTCCTCACAGCACAGCCCCTATAGCCCCCATGGCATGTCCCCTATAGCCCCCATGGTGTGTCCCCTATAGCCCCCGGGGTGTGTCCCCCATAGTCCTCACAGCACAGCCCCTATAGCCCCCATGACATGTCCCCTATAGCCCCCATGGTGAGTCCCCTACAGTTCCCAGGGTGTGTCCCCAATAGTCCTCACAGCACAGCCCCTATAGTCCCCATGACATGTCCCCTATAGCCCCCATGGTGAGTCCCCTACAGTTCCCAGGGTGTGTCCCCCATAGTCCTCACAGCACAGCCCCTATAGCCCCCATGACATGACCCCTATAGCCCCCATGGTGTGTCCCCTACAGCTCCCAGGGTGTGTCCTTCATAGTCCTCACAGCACAGCCCCTATAGCCCCCATGACATGTCCCCTATAGCCCCCATGGTGTGTCCCCTACAGCTCCCAGGGTGTGTCCTTCATAGTCCTCACAGCACAGCCCCTATAGCCCCCTATGGCACATCCCCTATAGCCCCTATGGTGTGTCACCTGTAACCCCATGGCACATCCCCTATAGCCCCCATGGTGTGTCCCCTACAGCTCCCAGGGTGTGTCCCCTATAGACCCCACAGCATATACCCTATAGCCCCCATGGCGCATCCCCTACAGCCCCCAGTGTGTGTCCCCCATAGCCCTTATGGCACAGCTCCTATATCCCCCATGCTGCATCCACTATAGTGTGTCCCTTATAGCCCCCACAGCATGTCCCCTTTAGACCCCACGGTGTGTCCCCTACAGCCCCCATGGCCTGTCCCCTATAGCCCCCACAGTGTGTCCCCTACAGCCCCCATGGCCTGTCCCCTATAGCCCCCAGGGTGTGTCCCCTACAGCCCCCATGGCCTGTCCCCTTTAGACCCCACGGTGTGTCCCCTACAGCCCCCATGGCCTGTCCCCTATAGCCCCCAGGGTGTGTCCCCTACAGCCCCCATGGCCTGTCCCCTATAGCCCCCAGGGTGTGTCCCCTACAGCCCCCATGGCCTGTCCCCTATAGCCCCCAGGGTGTGTCCCCTACAGCCCCCATGGCCTGTCCCCTATAGCCCCCAGGGTGTGTCCCCTACAGCCCCCATGGCCTGTCCCCTATAGCCCCCAGGGTGTGTCCCCTACAGCCCCCATGGCCTGTCCCCTATAGCCCCCAGGGTGTGTCCCCTACAGCCCCCATGGCCTGTCCCCTATAGCCCCCAGGGTGTGTCCCCTACAGCCCCCATGGCCTGTCCCCTATAGCCCCCAGGGTGTGTCCCCTACAGCCCCTATGGCCTGTCCCCTATAGCCCCCAGGGTGTGTCCCCTACAGCCCCCATGGCCTGTCCCCTATAGCCCCCAGGGTGTGTCCCCTACAGCCCCTATGGCCTGTCCCCTATAGCCCCCAGGGTGTGTCCCCTACAGCCCCCATGGCCTGTCCCCTATAGCCCCCAGGGTGTGTCCCCTACAGCCCCCATGGCCTGTCCCCTATAGCCCCCAGGGTGTGTCCCCTACAGCCCCCATGGCCTGTCCCCTATAGCCCCCAGGGTGTGTCCCCTATAGTCCCTACAGCGCAGCCCCTATAGCCCCTCTGGTGCATCCCCTATAGCCCCCCCCCCCAGTCCCCATTCCCCCCAGCATGCCCCCTTTCCCCCTGCAGCCCCTATAGCGGCTATGGGTGCAGGGGGGGCCGGGACCCCGGGGGGCTGCAGACGGCGCTGGCAGAGCTGCGGGAGCACAACCGGGCGCTGCAGCAGCGCCTGCACCAGCGGCAGTCCCAGGTCAGGGGCACCTATGGGGGACATAGGGGGAGGCACCTATGGGGGGCACCTGTGGGGGATGTATGGGGGGCACGGGGGCACCGATGGAGGGACGTAGGGCACCTAGAGGGAGATTGAGGGGGGATGTGGGATCTTTGGGGGGACACACATATGGCAGGATGTATAGGAGGGGATGTATGGGGGATGTGGGAGGAACCTATGGGGTCATGGGGGCACCTGGGTGGGGCACCTCTGGGGGGTATGGGGGCACCTATGGGGGGAACATGGAGGGGACATGGGGGCACCTGTGGGCACAAGGGGAGGGACGTATGGAGGTCCGTGGGGGGGAGATGTGAGGGATATATAAGGGCACCTATGGGAGATCTAAGGGGGGATGTATGGGGGCACCTATAGGCATGGGGGGGGCACCTGGGGGGGGGCATGTGGGGGATGTGAGGGTGCCTATGGGGGAATGTATGGGGGGGATGAGGGGGGGACGTATGGAGGGGTGTGTAGGTGAACATGTGGGGAGGGCATGGGGTCACCTATGGAGGATGTACAGCGGGATGGGGGGGGGACGGGGGGCATCTATGAAGACATAGGGAGCACCTATGGGTGCTCCTCTGGGTGCTGCAGGTGCAGGTGTGGGTGCTCTGTGGGTGTAGGTGTGGGTGCTGGGGGGCACTGGTGGGTGCTGTGGGAGCACTTGTGGGTGCTGTTGGTGCAGGTGTGGGTGCTGTGGGTGCTGGCGGGCACTGGTGGGTGCTGTGGGAGCACTTGTGGGTGCAGGTGTGGGTGCTGTGGGTGCAGTTGTGGATGCTGTGGGTGCACTTGTGGGTGCATTTGTGGGTGCTGTTGGTGCAGGTGTGGGTGCTGTGGGTGCTGGCGGGCACTTGTGGGTGCTGTTGGTGCAGGTGTGGGTGCAGGTGTGGGTGCTGTGGGTGCAGCTGTGGATGCTGTGGGTGCACTTGTGGGTGCACTTATGGGTGCTGTTGGTGCAGGTGTGGGTGCAGGTGTGGGTGCTGTTGGTGCAGCTGTGGATGCTGTGGGTGCACTTGTGGGTGCTGTTGGTGCAGGTGTGGGTGCTGTGGGTGCTTCTGTGGTGGCACTGGTGGGTGCTGTTGGTGCAGGTGTGGGTGCTGTGGATGCTGTGGGTGCAGTTGTGGGTACTGTAGGTGCTGTGGGTGCACTTGTGGGTGCCACAGGTGCTGTGGATGCATGTGTGGGTGCTGCGGGTGCTGCGGGTGCTGTGGGTGCACTTGTGGGTACCACGGGTGCTGTGCGGGTGCTGTGGGTGCTTCTGTGGTGGCACTGGTGGGTGCTGTGGGAGCACTTGTGGGTGCCACGGATGCTGTGTGGGTGCAGATGCGGGTGCTGTGGGTGCCACTAGGCTGGGTGCTGACCCCCCTGTGGGTGCCACCGTTGGGTTCAGGCAGAGGAGCTGCAGCGGGCGCTGGCGGACGCGGGGGACGAGGGCACGGGAGGCGGCGGGGGGCGAGGACCCGGCTGGAGCAGGAGCAGCGGGTGCTGCGGGGGCAGCTGCAGCACCCCAGGGTGCCACCCGGCCCCGCTGAGGCTGCCCTGCGCGCCCGTTGCCTCCACCTCCAAGAGCTCCTGCACCGCGAGGCCGGGTGAGCCGGGGGACCCAGGGTGCTCTTGGGTGGCCCAGGGTCGTCCAAGATGATCCCAGGGTGGCTCAGGGTGGTCTTGGGTGGCCCAGGGTGGTCCAAGATGGTCTTAGGGTGGCCTCAGGGTGGTCCTTGGGTGGCCCAGGGTGACCCAGGGTGGCCCAGGGTGGTCTTGGGTGGCATCAGGGTGACCCAGGGTGGTCCAAGATGGTCTTAGGGTGGCCTCAGGGTGGTCCTTGGGTGGCCCAGGGTGACCCCAGGGTGGCCCAGGGTGGTCTTGGGTGGCATCAGGGTGACCCAGGGTGGTCTTGGGTGGCCCCAGGGTGGTCCAAGATGGTCCCAGGGTGGCCCAGGGTGGTCTTGGGTGGCCCCAGGGTGGTCCAAGATGGTCCCAGGGTGGCCCAGGGGTGGTCTTGGGTGGCCCAGGGTGGTCCAAGATGGTCTTAGGGTGGCCTCAGGGTGGTCCTTGGGTGGCCCAGGGTGACCCCAGGGTGGCCCAGGGTGGTCTTGGGTGGCACTGGGGTGACCCAGGGTGGTCTTGGGTGGCCCCAGGGTGGTCCAAGATGGTCCCAGGGTGGCCCAGGGTGGTCTTGGGTGGCCCCAGGGTGGTCCAAGATGGTCCCAGGGTGGCCCAGGGGTGGTCCTTGGGTGGCCCAGGGTGGTCCAAGATGGTCTTAGGGTGGCCTCAGGGTGGTCCTTGGGTGGCCCAGGGTGACCCCAGGGTGGCCCAGGGTGGTCTTGGGTGGCACTGGGGTGACCCAGGGTGGTCTTGGGTGGCCCCAGGGTGGTCCAAGATGGTCCCAGGGTGGCCCAGGGTGCTCTTGGGTGGCCCAGGGTGTCTGAGTCACATAGATGGTCTTAGGGTGGCCTCAGGGTTGTCCTTGGGTGGCCCAGGGTGACCCCAGGGTGGGCCCAGGGTGGTCTTGGTGGCATCAGGGTGACCCAGGGTGGTCTTGGGTGGCCCCACGGTGGTCCAAGATGGTCTTAGGGTGGCCCAGGGTGGTCTTGGGTGGCGCCGGGGTGACCCAGGGTGCTCTTCGGTGGCCCCAGGGTGGTCCAAGATGGTCCCAGGGTGGCCCAGGGTGCTCTTGGGTGGCCCCAGGGTGGTCCAAGATGGTCCCAGGGTGGCCCAGGGTGACCCCAGGGTGGCCCAGGGTGGTCTTGGGTGGCATCAGGGTGACCCAGGGTGGTCCAAGATGGTCTTAGGGTGGCCTCAGGGTGGTCCTTGGGTGGCCCAGGGTGACCCCAGGGTGGCCCAGGGTGGTCTTGGGTGGCATCAGGGTGACCCAGGGTGGTCTTGGGTGGCCCCAGGGTGGTCCAAGATGGTCCCAGGGTGGCCCAGGGTGCTCTTGGGTGGCCCCAGGGTGGTCCAAGATGGCCCCAGGGTGGCTCAGGGTGGTCTTGGGTGGCCCAGGGTGGTCAAGATGGTCTTAGGGTGGCCTCAGGGTTGTCCTTGGGTGGCCCAGGGTGGCCCAGGGTGGTCTTGGGTGGCCCCAGGGTGGTCCAAGATGGTCCTAGGGTGGCCTCAGGGTGGTCCCAGGGTGGCCCAGGGTGGCCCAGAGTGGTCCAAGATGGTTCCAGAGGGATCCAGGGTGGACTTGGGTGGCCCCAGGGTGGCCCAGGGTGGCCCCAGGGTGGCTCCGTGTTTTCCCAGTATTCCCACAGCGTCCCCAAAGAATCCCCCATGGCGTTCCCATGGGTGCTGCCGGATGCCATGGGGCACCCTATGGGTGCAATGGGGTGACATGGGGCACCCACATGTGCTGTGGGGTGACAGCAGATCCCATGGGCTCCCCCCAGGTGACCTGGGATGCCCAGGGGTGCAGGGCGCAGGTGGCACTGGGGTGGGGTGGCGGTTGCTGTGGGTCGCCCCATGGGTGCCATGGGGTGACGTGGGGCACCCATGGGTGCAGGGCGCGGGCGGCGCTGTCCGGGCAGCGCGAGCAGCGGGGCGGCGCCTGCGGGTGCTGCTGGCGGAGGTGGAAGAGCAGCGGCTGCGGGGGGAGCGCTACCGCCTGCAGGTGGGCTGATGTCACCCATGGGTGACATCACGGGCGGGGGTGTGACATCATGGAGGGAGGGTGACATCACGTGTGGCTCCCAGGGGTTCCCTGGCCCGGTGGGGGGGGGAGGGGCGGTGTCGAGGCATGTCACCCATGTCACCCTGTGTCATCCCGCGACCCCATAGCCTCCATGTCCCCCCATGTCCCCATGTGTCCCCGTGTGTCCTTGTGTCCCCATGTCCCCCCATGTCTTCGTGTCCTCCTGCCCCATGTCTCTGTGTCCCCCATGTCCACATGCCCCTGTTCCTGTGTCCCCCACACCCCATGTCCCCCATCCCCATGTCCTTGTGTCCCCACACCCCATGTCCCCATGTCCCCATGTCCCCCATCCCCATGCCCAGTGTCCCCATGTCCCTGTGCCCCCATGTCCCTGTGTCCCCATGTCCTTGTGTCCCCACACCCCATGTCCCCATGTCCCCCGTGTCCCCATGTCCCTGTGTCCCCATGTCCTTGTATCCCCACACCCCATGTCCCCAAATCCTGTGTCCCCATGTCCTTGTGTCCCCATGTCCTTGTGTCCCCACACCACGTGTCCCCATGTCCCTGTGTCCCCATGTCCCTGTGTCCACGTCCCCACGCCCCATGTCCCCATGTCCCCATGTCCCTGTGTCCCATGTTCCCGTGTCCCCATGTCCTTGCGTCCCCACGCCCCCATGTCCCACATCCCCATGTCCCCGTGTCCCCATGTCCCCATGTCCCCATGTCCTTGTGTCCCCATGTCCCCACACCCTGTGTCCCCATGTCCCTGTGTCCCCATGGTCCCGTGTCCCCCCGCGTCCCCATGTCCTTATGTCCCCATGCCCCATGTCCCGATGTCTCCACGTCCTTGTGTCCCCATGCCCCGTGTCCCACATCCCCACGTCCCGTGTCCCCATGTCCCCATGTCCTTGCATCCCCACTCCCCATGTCCCACGTCCCCACGCCCCGTGTCCCCGTGTCCCCGCAGGCGCAGGCCAGCGAGGCGGCGGGACGGGCGCTGGGGGAGCGGGTGGCCGCGGTGGCCGCGGGGACAGTCCGTGCCCAGGCCCAGGGCCACCGCCTGCGCCGGGCTCTGGAGGCCGTCGGGGACGGGGACCGCGGCCACCGCGCGCCACGTGGCCGCCCTGCGGGCTCGCCTCAGGTGGGGACCGGCACCTACAGCCCCCGCGGGACCCCGTGGGCCCCTATGGCACCCTATGGTCTCCTTATAGCCCCTGAGGGCCTCTGTGGCTCTCTGTGGTGCCCTATGGGCCCCTACAGCACCCTATAGATCCCTATAGCCTCCTTATAGCCCCCCCATACTTCCCCCGTGGGCCCCTATAGCTCCTATGTGTCCCTACAGCACCCTATAGATCCCTATAGCCTCCTTATAGCCCCCCCATACTTCCCCCGTGGGCCCCTATAGCTCCCTATGTGTCCCTACAGCACCCTATAGATCCCTATAGCCTCCTTATAGCCACCCCATACTTCCCCTGTGGGCCCCTATAGCTCCCTATGTGTCCCTACAGCACCCTATAGATCCCTATAGCCTCCTTATAGCCCCCCCATACCTCCCCCGTGGGCCCCTATAGCTCCCTATGTGTCCCTACAGCACCCTATAGATCCCTATAGCCTCCTTATAGCCCCCCCATACCTCCCCCGTGGGCCCCTATAGCTCCCTATGTGTCCCTACAGCACCCTATAGATCCCTATAGCCTCCTTATAGCCCCCCCATACCTCCCCCGTGGGCCCCTATAGCTCCCTATGTGTCCCTACAGCACCCTATAGATCCCTATAGCCTCCTTATAGCCCCCCCATACCTCCCATAGCTCCCTCTGTAACCCCCTATGGGCCACTATCGCCACCTGGAGTACCCTATAGCCTCCCACAGGTACCTATAGCTGCCCCCATAGCACCCTACAGCTCCCTCTGTGCCCCTATAGCCCTCCATAGCACCCTATAGCTCTTCATTGCAGCACTACAGCCTCGTTATAGCATCCTTATAGTACCCTATAGTCCCCAACAGCCCCCAATAGAACCCTATAGCCCCTATAGTCCCCTACAGCACCCTATAGCCCCTATAGTCCCCTATAGACCCCCACACGCCCCAGTAGTACCCTATAGCCCCCATAGTCCCCTATAGACCCCCACACGCCCCAGTAGTACCCTATAGCCCCCATAGTCCCCTATAAACCCCCCCCATGCCCCAGTAGTACCCTATAGCCCCCATAGTCCCCTATGGGTCTGGGAGGGGCTGTATGGGACCAGGGGGATTATGGGATAGTGGGGGGCTCTGGGGGGGCTCTATGGGGCTGTGGGGAGGATTATGGATAGTGGGGGGCTCTGGGGGGGCTGTATGGGGCTGTCTGGGGGACTATGGGATAGTGGGGGGCTCTGGGGGGGCTGTATGGGGCTGTCTGGGGGACTATGGGATAGTGGGGTCTCTGGGGGGCCACCCCAAATCCTGCCGGCTTGCCCCCAGGTGCGACCCGCTGACGCTGTCCCGCACGGTGCGCCGCATGCTGCGGGAGGAGGACGAGGACAGCGAGGACAGCGAGGACAGCGGGTCCCCACCCTGGACCCTCTGGGAGCTCCTCGAAACCCGCCCCCCGCTCCAGGGGGGGCCTCGAAACTGCCCCCAAGGAGCCCCACCCAAAGGCAGCAAGTCCTGGGGGTGGCCTAGAAACCACCCCCAGCCCAGGGGGGAGCCCCGAAATCGCCCGCAGTGCTGGGGGGGGACCCTTGAAACCACCCCTGGGTGCCTTTGGGCCCCAGGGAACCCCTAGAAACTGTCCCCAGGGACCCCCCCCAACCTCTAGCAGTAGGGGTGGGGCTTGTTCGGGGGCGGGGCTTGTTGGGGGTGGAGCTTGCCCATACTCATTAAAGTGCCTTTAAGATGGATCCGCCCCTGAATGGCTCTGAGGGACCGGGGGGGTGGGGGGGGGGGGGGCTGCAAAAAGGGGGGGGGGGGCCTCAAAACATCCCCACAGCCCACGTTGGGGGGAGCCTTGAAACTCCCCCTAAAGCACTATTTGGGAGGGGAGCCTTGAAACCCCTCCCCAAGCTCCTTTTGGGGGACCCCACCCCAAAACCTTGGGGGGGCCTTGAAACCCTTTTTACCCCAATTTGGGAGGAGGGGAGGGGATCTCACCGCCCCCCCCCCCCCCCCCCGAAACACCGTCGGGGACCTTGAAACACCCCAAAACCTGATCGGGGGGGGCCTTGAAACCCCCGCGGCGGAGGGGCGGGGCTCGCATGGCTAATAAGGACGGGGCGGGGCGAGTCTGGCCAATGACAGCGTAGCATGCAAATGAAGGCGAGGGCTCAGAGGAGTGCGCTCCGCCCCCCGCCGCGGCGCAGCCAGTGAGGAGAAAGGGGCGGGGCGCTCTGCGTGTTCGCCCAGCCCCCCTCGGCGGCGGCGCAGCCAATGAGAGGGGGAGGAAGGGGCGGGGCGTGGAGGGGACGGTCTCGCGAGGTGCGAGAGTCTCGCGGAATCTCGCGAGAGTCGGGGCGGGTGGAGGAGGAGGAGGAGGTGGCGGCGGGATGGGAGCGCCGAGGTGAGGCCGCGCCCGAGCTCGGGGGGGGGCACCGGCCCCGGGAACCGGCCCCGGACCGGCCCCCTGGGGCGGGGGACGGGGAGGGGGTGTCCGGCACCGGGGGGGCGTATCCGGCACCGGGGGGGGGGGTGCTCCGGGCGCGCTCCTTCCGGCCCCCCCCTTAGCAACCGCAGGCCCCACTGAGGGCCCTTAGCAACGCCCCCCCCCCCCCCCCCCCCGCGGTGCCCTGCCTCCCCGTGACGTCATCTGCCCCCCCAACCCACCCCGGGGGGAGTCCTGGTGGTGGGGCCGCCCCCCCCCCCCCCCCGGTGACTTCATGATTGGGGGGGGCACTGAGACTTTGGGGGAGCTCCGGAGGGCAGCGACTGGCTTGGGGGGAGCATCTGGGGGGCACCGGGGGGGGCATAGGGATTGGGGGGGGCTGCGGTGGCTCATGGGGAGCCTCTGGGGCTCGGCGGGGGGGAAGCACAGGGATTTGGGGGGCATTTGGGGGGCTGGGCTGGTTGGGGGGGGCAATTGGGGATCTTCTCACTCCCTTTTTTCCCCCCAGATGCCCCGTCACTGCTCTGCCGCCGGCTGTTGCACCCGCGACACTCGGGAGACCCGCAACCGAGGCATCTCCTTCCACCGGTGGGTGCCCCCACATCCCCTCGGGGGGGCAGTGGACACCCCATTGGCCCCTTCATTCCCCCCCCCTCAAAGTGGTCTGAGCAAGGGGGCTCTCCCTGTTTCTGCCTTGTGATTTTATTTGGGTGGTTTTTCACCTTTTTCATGCTTGGTTTCTTTTGGGGAATCCCCCTTAGCAATGGGCCGTCCCAGGTGTGCCCCCCCCGCCTTTAGCAATGGGCCGTCCCAGGTGTGCCCCCCCCTCCTTAGCAATGGGCCATCCCAGGTGTGCCCCCCCCGCCTTTAGCAATGGGCCGTCCCAGGTGTGCCCCCCCCTTAGCAATGGGCCGTCCCAGGTGTGCCCCCCCCTTAGCAATGGGCCGTCCCAGGTGTGCCCCCCCCCCCCCTTTAGCAATGGGCCGTCCCAGGTGTGCCCCCCCCCCCCTTTAGCAATGGGCCGTCCCAGGTGTGCCCCCCCCCCCCCTTTAGCAATGGGCCATCCCAGGTGTGCCCCCCCCCCCCCTTTAGCAATGGGCCGTCCCAGGTGTGCCCCCCCCCCTTTAGCAATGGGCCGTCCCAGGTGTGCCCCCCCGCCTTTAGCAATGGGCTGTCCCAGGTGTGCCCCCCCCCTTTAGCAATGGGCCGTCCCAGGTGTGCCCCCCCCCTTTAGCAATGGGCCGTCCCAGGTGTGCCCCCCCCCTTAGCAATGGGCCGTCCCAGGTGTGCCCCCCCCCCTTAGCAATGGGCCGTCCCAGGTGTGCCCCCCCCCTTAGCAATGGGCCGTCCCAGGTGTGCCCCCCCCCCCCTTAGCAATGGGCCGTCCCAGGTGTGCCCCCCCCCCCTTAGCAATGGGCCGTCCCAGGTGTGCCCCCCCCCCCCTTAGCAATGGGCCGTCCCAGGTGTGCCCCCCCCCCCCCTTAGCAATGGGCCGTCCCAGGTGTGCCCCCCCCCCCCCTTAGCAATGGGCCGTCCCAGGTGTGCCCCCCCCCCTTAGCAATGGGCCGTCCCAGGTGTGCCCCCCCCCCCCTTTAGCAATGGGCCGTCCCAGGTGTGCCCCCCCCCCCCCCCTTTAGCAATGGGCCGTCCCAGGTGTGCCCCCCCCCCTTTAGCAATGGGCCATCCCAGGTGTGCCCCCCCCCCTTTAGCAATGGGCCGTCCCAGGTGTGCCCCCCCCCCCTTTAGCAATGGGCCGTCCCAGGTGTGCCCCCCCCTCCTTAGCAATGGGCCGTCCCAGGTGTGCCCCCCCCCCCCCCCTTTAGCAATGGGCCGTCCCAGGTGTGCCCCCCCCCCCCACCTTTAGCAATGGGCCGTCCCAGGTGTGCCCCCCCCCCCCACCTTTAGCAATGGGCCGTGCCAGGTGTGCCCCCCCCTCCTTAGCAATGGGCCGTCCCAGGTGTGCCCCCCCCTCCTTAGCAATGGGCCGTCCCAGGTGTGCCCCCCCCCCCTTTAGCAATGGGCCGTCCCAGGTGTGCCCCCCCCCCTTTAGCAATGGGCCGTCCCAGGTGTGCCCCCCCCCTTTAGCAATGGGCCGTCCCAGGTGTGCCCCCCCCCCTTTAGCAATGGGCCGTCCCAGGTGTGCCCCCCCCTCCTTAGCAATGGGCCTTTTTAGGTGCCCCCCCCCCCCCCCATTTTAGGAATGGTTTAGCCCCATCCCCTTTAACTGGGCCTCCCCAGACCGTTCCATTTGCAGGTGCATGGGGGGGGCACCCTTCCAACCTTGCAGAAAACAGGCTGGGGGGGGCTGGGATTTGAGGCCACCGCCTCGCAGCTGACTGCGCTGTGTCCCCCCCCGTGTCCCCCCCCCCAGGCTGCCCAAGAAGGACAACCCGCGGCGGGCGCTGTGGCTGGAGAACAGCCGGCGGCGGGACGCGAGCGGGGAGGGCCGCTGGGACCCGGCCTCCAAGTACATCTACTTCTGCTCCCAGCACTTCGAGAAGAGCTGCTTCGAGATAGTCGGCTTCAGGTAGCTAACGAGGCGCTTAACGAGGCGCCCCCCCCCGCCTTTTCTCCTGCGGAGAATGGATCAGCCTAATTAACAACATCCCCCCCCCCCCCCTTGATTTAAAATGGACTCTTCCAGGCTCGGGATTGACATGGTCTGTCCCTCCCCTTGAGTTTTGGGGCACCTCAGGGACCCCCCCCCAAGGTTTTAGGGGCACCCCAGGGACCTGGGGGTCGTGGAGCACCCTGGGGTACCCCCCAAGGGCTTTTGGGAGTCCCCCTCCTGTTTCCCCTCAGGGCTTTAGGGCACCCAAGAGACCTTGTGGCTTGGGGGCCCCCCCGGGGCATTTTGGGTACCCCCCCCCAAGGCTTTTGAGGTTCCCCAGAGTCTTTCTTAGAGCTTGGGGGTTCCCCAGGAGTTTTGGGGATACCCTAGGGCTGCAGAGCACCCTGAGGACCCCACAGCCTTTGGGGCCTCCGGGGGCTTTGGGACACCCTGAGGACCCTGACAGCCACGGGGCACCCTGGGGGGCCTCCTCCCAGGCCTTTGGGGCCCCCCCCAAGTGCCCCATGCCACCCCCTGACACTCCCCCACCCCCCTTTTTCCCCACCCTGGCTCTCCGCAGCGGCTACCACCGTCTCAAGGAAGGGGCCGTGCCCACCGTCTTCGAGTCGGCCTCCCCCAAACCCCCCCGGGCCACCAAGCCGAAGCCCCCCACGCCCGAGAGTGACACCCCAAAGCCCCCTCGGGCCACCAGGAGGTGGAGGTGAGTCCCAGGGGGGTGGGGGGTGACGCAGGACGTCCCTGGGTCCCCCAGTTTAATCTCCTCTTTCTCTGTGTAGGCAGGACCCCACCCCTTCCCCTCCAGACCCCCCCTTCACCGCCGACGTCTCCTGCTTCCCCCGGGAAGGCGAAGACCCCGGTGCCCCCCCCGCCGGTGACCACGGGGGCGTCCCGGCCCTTCCCGGCCCCTCGGGTGCCCGGGGTCCCCTCTCGGACAGCCTTTTGGTGGCCACAGGGGACGAAGAAGCCACAGCCACCCCGGCTCTCCCCGAGGGTGACCCCCCGGCACCCCCCCGCCCCGTCTCCCCCTCTCTCTACATGTTGCGGCTGCCGCCGCCGGCTGGGGCGTACATCCAGAGCGAGCACAGCTACCAGGTGGGCAGCGCTCTACTCTGGAAACGCCGCGCCGAGGCCGCCCTCGACGCCCTTGACAAAACCCAACGGCAGCTCCAAGCCTGCAAACGTCGGGAGCAGCGGCTGCGGCTCCGCGTGAGCGAGCTGCAACGGGAACGCCGGGTCCCCCTCGAGGCTCGCCGGCCCCCCAAGGAGCCCCCGCCGCGGATGGTGGAGCTGCAGCTGCTCGGTGATGGCGGCGAGTGAGGGCTTCCCAGTGGACACCCGGCTCTTCTCCTCCTCTTCCCTGCCCCGGTGCCGCTGGGAAGGTTTGTAAATAAAGATTTCACCTTTTCTATGAAAAATCGAGGGGGCTTGCTCACGTCTGGGAGAGAGGGGAGCCGCAACAGCGTCCCCAAGCCAGTTTTGCTCACCCATCCAACAGAAAGCGGCTGCAGGGAGCAACAAGCTCCTTTTGTGTCGGTTAAACCGGCTCAGCGGGTGCTGGGGAAGGGCAGGAAGAAGCCTATGCTGTCATGGGGGGCTTGGTGTGCGTCGTGTGGGTCTGAGATCTATGGGGAGCCTGGGCTGCCTCCCCGAGCCGGTTTAGGTCGCTGATCGGGCAGAAAATGGGGTCAGGGAGAAATAAATGGGTTTTGTTCCGGATTGGTGAGCTAAAGCAGCTCAGCGAGCCCTGAGTGGGAAGAGAAGAGTGTTTGGGGGCCCGAGACATCTCCACGGCCAGCCCCACGGGCGAGTGAGAGGCCAGCACCGAGTAAATGTTCCCTTCCCGGCAGTGGGGAGGGTTTTGGGCACCATCTGCCCCCTCCAGAAGGGAAAACGAGTGGGTCAGTCCCCAGAAAATGGCCCTCATCGACCCGGCGCCCGCCTGGATCCAAATGATTGGAATTAAGCCTTTAATTTCCGCAGCCAGCGTGGCACGGAGGCGCCGGGGCAGGATAGCAAGCGCCGAGACCAGCCCGTCGCCCTCGTCGTGCTCCAACACTGTTCAAAACTCCCTGAAGGAAGCGAAAAACGCCTCATTAGCCCCAAATTGGCCTTGCCAATCGCCCAGAGGCAATTATCACCCCAGGCCGTCATGGAGACCGTGGCATGGCATGGCTCCTTCTTCTACAGGTTGAGCTTCATGTCCAGGATGGCGGCGTAGATGTCGGGGTTCAGGGGCACGTAGGACTTCTTCTTGTCGTCACGGAAGAAGAGGGGGTCTTTGATGACATTGAGGTCAAAGCCTTCTTTGACGAGGTTGCCTTTGCACTGCTTGAAGGTCCCCGTGATCTCCAGGGCGTCCTGTGGAGATGGACGGTGTCATCGGAAGCAGGGGGGGGATGGACGGCGTTACCAGCGTGGGGTGACTGGCACAGTCATCAGAAACAAGGGAACTCAACGCTGTCATCGGCAACGTGGGGGACCAAGGCCGTCATCGGCACACGGTGACCCACGTGCCATCGTTGGAAATGGCGGCACCCCCGGCTTTGTCGTCGGCACGGGGGCACGGGTGGTGTCATTGGAATTGGGGGGGACCCGTGTGGCGTCATTGGCACAGGGTGACCACCACCGTCGTGGGAGAGGAGGGACCTCGATACCATCATCGGGCAGGCGGACCGACGCCGTCATCAGCACAGCGTGACCCTGATGTTGTCATTGATATTGAAATGGATGGACAATGCCATCAACAACAGGGTGACCCTGGCACTGTCACCGGTAACGGGGGACCCAGGCACCCTTACCGGCACCGTCATCGGAAACTGGGGGGACGCCGACACAGTCATTGGAAACGGGCGCTGGCGCCCGCGCTGCAAAATTGCCAAAATCGCGCCCGAATTGACAAAAAAAACCCGTCCCCCTGAAGCCGCCCCGACGCCCGGCTGAAGCTGGGAGCGCTGACCTGGACCCGCACGAAGCGGGGAGCGGCGTAGCTGGGCAGCGTGTCCCTGGTGAAGGCGTAGAGGCTCTCGCCTTCGAAGCTCGCCCCGGCCTTCAGGCGGATGGCCGCCATGCCGCACCTCCCCTCACAGCCTGCAAATGACGCCGGAGGGTTGTTTTAGGCAACCAAGTCTCATTTTATTCTTCTTGGTGGCCACTTGCACCGTTATGGGGACCAGTTGCACGCCTGAAACAATGTTGGACACCCACTTTGGGTGGACGTGCCCCATTTTAGCCTTCTTGGTGGCCACTGGGGCCATGATGGAGGCACATCATGCACCCAAAACAGTGCTGGATCCTTATTTTGGGTGAACGTTTCCCATTTTTGTGTCTTTTGGGGCCACTTGGACCATTACGGCGAAACACTGTGTGCCCAAAACAGCAACTCACGCTTACTTTGGGCAACTGAGACCCTTTTACTCTTCCTGGTGGCAGCTTGGACCATTATGGAGACATGTCAGTTGCCTAAAACACCACCAGATTCTTCTTTTGGGCAACTGAGTCCCATTTTACTTTTCTTGGTGGCTACTTGGACTATTGCAGGGGTATGTTGCATGCCCAAAACAATGCTGGACACTTGGTTTGGGCAACCAAGTCCCCCTTTAACCCTCCTGGTGGCCACTCAGACCTTGACAGGATTCCAATGTGTGCCACAGCCATGCCAGAAACTTATTTTGGGTCGGTAAGTCGTACTTCAGCCGCCTTGGTGGTCAGCTGGACTGTTATGTGGACACGTTACTTGCCCCAAACAACACTAGATGCTTCTTTTGGGCAACCCAGTCCTGTTCTACTCTTCTTGGTAGCTGTTTGGACCATTGTGGCAATAATCATGAGCCCAAAACAATACCAGACTCTTATTTTGGGTCAGTGAGTGGTCAGGCAGTTGGACTGGATGATCGTTGTAGGTCCCTTCCATTCTATTCTACTTCAGGCTTCTCAGTGGCCGCTCAGACCATTTGGGGACACATCGCATGGCTGAAAGATCACCAGTTTCTTATTTTGGCCCAACTCACCCGCCCCGCACCACCCAGTACTCACCCGGCACAGACACTCCGTAGACGTTGACCTCCTGGATGAAGCTCACGGCGGCAAGAGTGGCCTCCACCTCTGTTGTGGCCACGTTCTCACCTTTCCAACTAGGGAAGAGAAGGGATGAGGGGGGATTGGGGCTGGCAGGTGGCACTGCCCACGCAGACGTGGGTGTGAGAGCATCAGAGTTACCGGAAAGTGTCTCCCACGCGGTCCTGGAAGTAGACGAATCTTTCATGGTCAATCATCAGGAGGTCACCGCTGTTGAAGAAGGCATCGCCTTTGACCAAGACGTCCCTCAAGACCTTCTTCTCTGTCTTCTGGGAATCGCCCGCGTAGCCGTGGAAAGGGGTGTTCTTGGTGATTTTGATGACCAGCAGCCCCGTCTCACCTTCGGGGAGGGAAAGGAGGGTTGGAAGCTAGTCAGCAACTGCCTCAGTGCTGGGGAATGTCACCTCCATGACCCACGGGGTGCTCAGGGATGACATTCCTGTTTCTTCGAGGGGTTTCTGGTGGCTTGCAGCCACCAAGATGATGGTGATAAGGACCAAGAAGTGGCTTGGATGCATCTCAACCCTCTGTCTGCCTCCCTTTCCTCCCAAAAAGGCCCTCGTAAGGCTCATCTCTTCTTACCGGGGCGGACTGGGATGCAGAGACCTCGCTCGTCACGTACAGGTTCGTTCTCCTCCACGTTGTACTTGATCAGCTCAAAGGGAGCGAAACTCTGGAGGGTGGAAGAGGGACAAAGAGAAACTGGTGGGTGGAGGAGAAACGGGATTAAAAAGAGTGAGAAGACTTTCCTTCCGATCCTCTGTTACTCACTCATAACAATCCACAGAAACACAACCCCGCACCCCCAAATCCCACCATCCTGAGTAACCGCTTGTTTTCCGTCCAAGCTGATTGCCCTTTATATTTAAATGAGATTTAATCTAATAGATTCAACCATTGACCAAACTCATGATGATAGCTTCCAAATCAACGACCCATGGGAGAATGCTGAGCGCTGCAACTGTGGGAAAAGGGTGGAGAAAACCTTGGTTTTGCAGGTTTTGCTCAACACACGGGTGGTTGGGGACACCGAAGGGGTCTTTCTCAGGGCTATAGAGATGTCCAGGTCACCATGGACACTCCATAACTAGACTTGAAGTCAACACTGTTGAGTCAACGTTGGCCAACCAGCTGGAGGGGACTCCTTTTGGATGTGAGGAGGGGATCTTGGAGATCCTGATTTTGTATCAACCCAACCTGATGGACAGTGTTGGTTTCCCCAAGGAAGTCACCGTTTGCACCACCATGAAGAGGGTATCCTGGAGACCTCCCCCACTCTTGGCCTTCAACCCGACTTGAGGTGCGGTATTGGTCTCCCCAAGGCAGTCAGTGTTTGCTTCCCCCCCCACCATCGTCATCACCGGCGGCTCACCTTGAGGAATATGTTGGCTCTGCCCACGGCCCCGATCTTGCCGGTGTAGTTGATGAAGCCGGCGTTGCCCTCGGTGGCCCCATAAAACTCCCAGATGGAGATGGGCCCAAAGCGCTGGAGGAACTCCTTCCACACCTCTGCCCGCAGGCCGTTGCCCAAGGCCATGCGCACCCCGTGCTCCCGGTCATTGGCACGCTGTGGGGTGACAAAGGGAGGGACCGTCTTGGCATGCGCCCCACGGCGTTGCCTCCCCGCCCCGGGGTGGATTTCAGGCTAGTTGGGGACCTTAACCTTGGGCGTGTTGCAGAGGTAGCGCATGAGCTCGCCCACGTACTGGATGACGGAGACGTTGTAGCGGCGGCAGTCGTCCCAGAACTGGGAGGCGGAGAACTTGGCCCGTAGGACGCAGGTGGCTCCTGTGGGGACACGGCGGGGTGATCGTTACCCTCCCCTTTTCTCTCTTTTTTTCTGTTTTCTCCATCCATCCATCCATCCATCCATCCATCCATCCATCCATCTCCACCAGTATCTGTCCTTCTGTCTGTTCACCCCCCCATCACCCGTTAGCTACATAGTCGCCCTTCTCCTTTTCCCTCTTCTTTTCATCCCACTCCTTCCTTTTCCATCCCTACACTTTTTTTTGTCACCTGTCTGACCATCCATCCCCTCGCTCATCCATCTATCGCTATAGAGATCTTTCTCCTTTTCTCTCTCTTCTTTCCTTTTCTTCCCTCCATCCTCACATTTTTCCATCACCCTTCAGTCCATCTCCAGAAAAAGTCTGTCCATCCCTATATAAAAAAAATCTCTATCCAATCCATCCATCCATCTCCATAAAACGTCCATCTGTCCATCTCTAGAACATCCATCTCCATAAAACATCTGTCTATGCTTCTCCATAAAACATCCTTCTCCATAAAACAGCTGTCCATCCATCTAAAATGTCCACCCATCCATCTATCCATCCCTCACCCATCTGTGGACACAGCTTCCTCTCTCCCTTCTTCCTCTCCCCACACATTTCTCCATCCGTCCATCCATCCATCCATCCATCCATCTCCAACACCTCTCCACCTGTCCTTGCCCGCACCCCCTCCCTATGCTGGCCGGGCCACGTGGGGCACGGGGCTACGTACCGACCTCGAAGCACCCTCCCACCCCGATGAGCAGCCCGGCCGAGTGGTAGAGCGGCAGCGTTGTGTAGATGACATCATCAGGCCGTAGGCCACAGAGCCGACCCAGGTTGGCCACCATCATCAGCTTCAGCTCTGTGATCACCGCTGCCTTGGGCAGCCCTGCGGAGTGGGAGCAGAGGGTGGGAAATGTCCTCCCTGGAGGTGGTCATGTGGGATGGGAGGTCCTGGGGATGAGGGGAGGGCAAAACCCTTCCCTCAGGGTGGTGGGTCTCCATCCTTAGAGGTCTCCAGACCTCGCTGGGAGGAGCCATGAGGAACCTCATCCGGATGTGCCGGTGTTGGTTGGGACGGGATCTGGTTTAGGTTGAGGGTTGGATGGGGGATGTCCCACCCCGCCCCATCCCTATGAGGACAGACCCAGGGACATGGTGGGTCTCCATCCTCGGAGATACCCAACCCTTGCACGGACACAGCCAGGAGGAACCTGGTCCAGGTGGACCTACGATGGTCGGGGTTGGAGAAAGGCCTCCACGAAACCCCACCAACCTCCCCAACATCACCCGCACCCCATTGCCCGCACACCCCAGGGGGGACAACCTCCTTCAGCTCCTCACCCATGGCACCCAAACCCTCCCAGTCGCTGTTCTCCGAGGAGCAGACCCTCGGGGTTTCTGTCCCCGCGGCCTCACCGGTGGTGCCAGAGGTGTAGATGTAGGCGGCCTTGGAGTTGGCGGTGATGCCGGCGCGGTGGTGGGCGGGCAGGGGCTCATCGGAGGCCGCCTCGATGGCGGGCAGCAGGGCCTCGACGCCCGGCGTGGGCGACGTGGAGCTCAGGTAGAAGACGCGGATACCGTCGCGCTGCAGGGCCGGCAGCACCTCCTCCACGGCGGCCTGGAGGTCTGGGGGGGGGACATGGCACTGGTGGGTGGCCCCAGATAGGTGAGCATCCGAGAGGGGACCCCAAAGTTCCCGGATGGGCACCCAATGTACCCCCAGATGGGCACCCCAGGCATCACGGATGGGTGCCCCAAAGATCCCGGATGGGCACCCCAATCAGATGGGAACTCCATGCATCCCAAATGGGGACCCAAAGGACCCCAGGTGGGCACCAGTCGCACCCCAAATAGGGACCTCAATTGGGTGGGCACCCTGGGCATCCCAGATGGGCACCCAGTGTATCCCCAGATGGGCACCCTGATCAGATGGACACTCAAGGCATCATGCATGGGAGCCCTCAAAGATCCCAGATGGGCACCCACTGCACCCCCTTGATCAGGTAGGGACCCCAGCCAGCCCCAGTGGGCACCCCAAGGACCCTAGATGGGCACCAGCTGCGCCCCAAATAGGCACCTCAATCAGGTGGGCGTCCTGGATGGGTGCCCCAATGATCCCAGACAGGGCTGGCACCCGGAGTATCCCGTATGGGAGCCTGGGGATCCCAGCTGGGCACTCGAAGCACCCCAAAAGGGCTCCCCAATCACCCCCACACCCCATACACCCCCGAGGGGCACCCTGAGCACCCCAAAGGGGTGCCCTGACCGGACAGACCACCCCCCTCCCACCATTGGGCATCCCAAACAGGCACCCCAAGGATCCCAGCTGAGCACCCACAGCACCCCAAAAGGGCTCCCCGAGCACCCCAGAGAGGCACCTGGAGCATCCCCTAAGGGTGCCGCGATCCGATGGGTGCCCCCAGCACCCCAAGGGGCACCCTGAGCGCCCCCCAAGATGGGCACCCCCTGCCCTGATTTTTTTTTTTCCCTCTATCATCTCCTTCCCCCAAAAATGTGACGCACAAAAAAAAAAAAAAGGACCTTTACCCCGGGAAGGGACTGGTGATGATTAACCCGTGGCCTTGTCATGGTCAGCGCACCCCGACACGCTCCGCGGGGCGTCAGGGTGTCGGACACGCGTGTGCAAAGGGCTGCACAAGCAGCCGTGACCTCGTGCGAGGGGGGGGGGGGGGGGGGGGGATGTGTGCGCGCAAATACAGCCCCAACGTGAACAACCTCTCGCACGCTCAGGGTAAACGGCCCCGCTGCGCCGCGCACCCACACGCGTGCCGCGGATGCGTGTGCAAGAGCGTGTATGGGCACTGACATACATGCAAATGCATGTGTAGCCACTGATACGTGTGACAGCATGTGCGCGGACGCTGACACATATCGAAATGCGTGGACAGACAGCAACATGCGTTCAGACACATTCATGGACACTGACATGTGTGCAAGTGCGTGCACAGACAGTGACACATGTGCGGACACATGCACAGGCACTGACACATGCAAATCCATGCAGAGGTACTGACATGCGTGCAGGCACGGGCATTGACACGCGTGCAGACACATAGACAGGCACAGACACCCGTGTAAATCCGTGCACGGGCACTGACACACGTGCAAACACATGCACAGGCACTGACACGCATGCAAATCCATGCACAGGCACTGACATGCGTGCAAACACATGCACAGGTACTGACACGCATGCAAATCCATGCACAGGCACTGACATGCGTGCAAACACATGCACAGGTACTGACACGCGTGCAGACACGTGCACAGGCACTGACACGCGTGCAGACAGATCCACAGACACTGACACACGTGTAAATCCATGCACAGGCACTGAGACGCGTGCAGACACACAGACAGTCACAGACACCCGTGTAAATCTGTGCACAGGCACTGACACGCATGCAGACACGTGCACAGGCACTGACACGCGTGCAGACACATATACAGGCACAGACACCCGTGTAAATCTGTGCACAGGCACTGACACATGTGCAGACACATCCACAGGCACTGACACACGTGTAAATCCGTGCATGGGCACTGACACATGTGCAGACACATCCACAGGCACTGACACATGTGTAAATCCATGCACAGGCACTGACACATGTGCAGACACATCCACAGGCACTGACACACGTGTAAATCCGTGCATGGGCACTGACACATGTGCATACACATCCACAGGCACTGACACACGTGTAAATCCATGCACAGGCACTGACATGCGTGCAGACACATAGACAGGCACAGACACCTCTGTAAATCCGTGCATGGGCACTGACACATGTGCAGACACATGCACAGGCACTGACACCCGTGTAAATCCATGCACAGGCACTGACATGCGTGCAGACACATAGACAGGCACAGACACCTCTGTAAATCCGTGCATGGGCACTGACACATGTGCAGACACATCCACAGGCACTGACACACGTGTAAATCCGTGCATGGGCACTGACACATGTGCAGACACATCCACAGGCACTGACACACGTGTAAATCCATGCACAGGCACTGACACATGTGCAGACACATCCACAGGCACTGACACACGTGTAAATCTGTGCATGGGCACTGACACATGTGCAGACACATCCACAGGCACTGACACATGTGCAGACACATCCACAGGCACTGACACACGTGTAAATCCGTGCATGGGCACTGACACATGTGCATACACATCCACAGGCACTGACACACGTGTAAATCCATGCACAGGCACTGACACATGTGCAGACACATAGACAGGCACAGACACCTCTGTAAATCCGTGCATGGGCACTGACACATGTGCAGACACATGCACAGGCACTGACACCCGTGTAAATCCATGCACAGGCACTGACATGCGTGCAGACACATAGACAGGCACAGACACCTCTGTAAATCCGTGCATGGGCACTGACACATGTGCAGACACATGCACAGGCACTGACACACGTGTAAATCCGTGCAAGGGCACTGACACATGTGCAGACACATGCACAGGCACTGACACACGTGTAAATCCATGCACAGGCACTGACACATGTGCAGACACATCCACAGGCACTGACACACGTGTAAATCCATGCACAGGCACTGACACATGTGCAGACACATCCACAGGCACTGACACACGTGTAAATCCATGCACAGGCACTGACACATGTGCAGACACATCCACAGGCACTGACACACGTGTAAATCCGTGCACAGGCACTGACACATGTGCAGACACATCCACAGGCACTGACACACGTGTAAATCCGTGCATGGGCACTGACACATGTGCAGACACATGCACAGGCACTGACACCCGTGTAAATCCATGCACAGGCACTGACACGCGTGCAGACACATAGACAGGCACAGACAGCCATGTAAATCCGTGCACGGGCACTGACACATGTGCAGACACATGCACAGGCACTGGCACGTGTGCAGACACACGTGCTGCCACTGACACCCATGCGAACACATGCACAAGCATCAACACGCACAGACACCGCCTCACCCCATCCCTCCCGATCCCGCACACGCGTGTGCGCCGCGCACCTGCAAGGGAAGACACAACTAGAAGCGGGGGAGGAGGGGAACCACCCGGACGCCTGGGTCCTCTCGGCACCCCAAATTCCAACCCCCCCACCCCGGTGGGAGTCGCTCACCGGGGCTGGCGAGGACGAGGGTGACCTGGGCTGCGGCGAGCGCGTGCTGCAGCGCCCGACCCCGCACGTTGCAGTTGAGACAAGCCATGGGGCAGCCCAGCTTGGCCAACGCCAACCAGGTCCAGACGTAGGCGGGTTCGTTGGGGAGGAAGACGGCGACGGTCTGACCCGGCTGCAGCCCCAGGTGCCGGGAGAAGAGCCAGGCAGCCCGGTTGCTCCGGCGTTCCACGTCCTCGTAGGTATAAACCTCATCCTGGAAGCGGAGCAGGGGCCAGTGGGGCCGACGGCGAGCTTTCTCCTGGAAGATGTCGAGGAGGGTGATGGGGGGTCGGCGACTCAAACGCCACCGGCATCGCACCGATGACCGCACCAAGCTGGCAAAGACCACCAGGTCAGCCCAGAAGAAGGGCGCGAGGTGAGCAGCCGCCGTCGGCACCAGCAGCAGCAGCAAGACCAGCCCGGCCGCCACCGCCGTGATGGCCCCCAGCACCGGCATGGTCACGGGGGTGCCGGTCCCTGGCGGCACCCGCTGGGTGCTGTTGGCCAAGGTCCGCCCCAAGTGCACCTTGCCCCGGTTGCCGGCGCCCAGCGGGGCTTTGCCGTGTTTGCTGGCGTTGCCGCGATTGGGGTGGTTTGTTTTCTTTTCTTCTTTTTTTTTTTTTCTTCCCCCTCCTTTTTCTTCTCCCTGCAGCCGGAGCCCTGCCCCGGGGTGTGGAACGGCACCGGGGGTGGCTCAGCACCGATTGTCTCCCCGGCCAGCTGGCCAGCTGCCTGCCTGCCCATCCATCCTGCCTCTGCCCCTCCATCTGTCCTTCCAGCCGGCGGAGGACGGGCGCTCGTCCGTCTGTCCATCCTGCTGCCATTTGGATCCTTCACGGCCACTCATCGGTGCCGGATAGTTGCCATCCGGCCACGCGGCCAGGCTTCGCTGGCACCCGCTCGTCCGCCGAACTGATCAGTGGGGAAACCTCAGCTGTCCACCGGTGCGGGAAGCCTCTGTCTGTCTGTCTGTCTGCCATCCTTCTGTCCACCCACCCACCTAGCCACCTCCCTATTCATCTACCTACCTCATCTATCTACCAGATCTTTGTATCCGTCCAACCGTTCAGCCACCCCTCCATCTAGCTAACCATCCGTCCGTCCGTCTGTCCGTCCGTCTGTCCATCCATCCACCCTCTCCTGACTTTGGGTTCCGCGTCGGGGTCTACACGGAGGCACCTCTGTGAGCAGACCCTGCTCGTGTGGGTGCTCGACACGCTGCATGGAGTCCCTGGGTCCCCCGTGGGATGGGTGGAGGTCCCTGTGCAGCCCCCTCAGGTCTCCAGCCAACCCCCATGTCTCCACCCAACACCAACCTCTGCAGCCAACCCCAACATCTCCATGCAGCTCCAACTTCTCCATCCAAACCCCCTCATGTCTCCATCCAACCCCAACGTCTCCATCCAACCCCAACGTCTCCATACACACCTCCATGTCTCCATCCAACCCCCTGATGTCTCCATCCAACCCCAACGTCTCCATCCAACCCCCCATGTCTCCATCCAAACTCAATGTCTCCATCCAACTCCAACGTCTCCATCCAACTCCCCATGTCTCCATCCAAACTCAATGTCTCCATCCAACCGCAACATCTCCATCCAACCCCCCATGTCTCCATCCAACCCCAATGTCTCCATCCAACCCCCATGTCTCCGTCCAACCCCAACGTCTCCATCCAACCCCCCATGTCTCCATCCAACCCCAACATCTCCATCCAACCCCAACATCTCCATCCAACCCCCCCATGTCTCCATCCAACTGCAACATCTCCATCCAACCCCAATGTCTCCATCCAACCCCAACGTCTCCATCCAACCCCCTATGTCTCCATCCAATGCCAACATCTCCATCCAACCCCAACATCTCCATCGAGGCTCCTGGCAACTCCAGCTGACCCCAAACATCACCAACATCTCCAGCTGACCCCAAACATCTCCAGCTGACCCCAAACATCACCAACATCTACAGCTGACCCCAAACATCTCCAGCTGACCCCAAACATCTCCAACATCTCCAGCTGACCCCAAACATCTCCAGCTGACCCCAAACATCTCCAACATCTCCAGCTGACCCCAAACATCTCCAGCTGACCCCAAACATCTCCAACATCTCCAGCTGACCCCAAACATCTCCAGCTGACCCCAAACATCTCCAACATCTCCAGCTGACCCCAAACATCTCCAGCTGACCCCAAACATCACCAACATCTCCAGCTGACCCCAAACATCTCCAGCTGACCCCAAACATCTCCAACATCTCCAGCTGACCCCAAACATCTCCAGCTGACCCCAAACATCTCCAACATCTCCAGCTGACCCCAAACATCTCCAGCTGACCCCAAACATCTCCAACATCTCCAGCTGACCCCAAACATCTCCAGCTGACCCCAAACATCTCCAACATCTCCAGCTGACCCCAAACATCTCCAGCTGACCCCAAACATCACCAACATCTCCAGCTGACCCCAAACATCTCCAGCTGACCCCAAACATCTCCAACATCTCCAGCTGACCCCAAACATCTCCAGCTGACCCCAAACATCTCCAGCATTTCTCCTTTCATCGTAAAAATGGGGAAATCGGCCTATCTATCTGGCATTTACTTTATTGCTGCTCCTAGATGGAAACTCCACCCCAACAAAACTTGCTCCCTTCCCCCCATTTTCTTGGAAACGGGTCACGTCCTCAGCCCTTTCCGAGCAGGAGCAGCCCAACGCCGCAGCGTTTTGTCCACCCCACGCCCCTTCTCCCCTGCGACCGGTCACACAAACGGGTTTTTCCCTACTCGCTGGCAGGAAAACCAAAGTTTGCCGTTTAAATCTCCAACCTGGGTGTGAGCACCTGGCAAGCCGCTTCTTGACGGGCTAATTAATCTTTCTGCTAATTACGAAAAAGGAAAAGAACCAAACAGGTTCGGCGCAGCCTCACCGCTGTGTCGCTCACCTTTCCCTCCGATTTGTAACCCTGGGTGTTCACGGGCTATAAAATTATCACGAGGATCGAATGGGGTTTTTGGCAGCCGCTGGAAAAGTCAGGGTGAAACGTATCGGGCGTTGCCCTTTGCTCGAGAAGATTTTGCAATCTTGGGGTCATCGGTTTATCGGGGTCGGTGTCACCGGAGTCCAAGTGCCACCACGGCGAGGGGACGTTGGCCTGGGGTAAGGCAGCGGATTCGCGGGGTGGACCCGTGCTCGGCTGTTCCCACCAGCGAGGTTCTACCTTGGGGGACGTTCCCAAAGGAGATAATTTGGGGTTGGGGGAAGATGGTCCCTTGTCCCCAACTTGGTGCCACCCACCCTGTCCCTGTATTCATGTCCCTGTGCCCTGCTCTGTGCCACCAACCTGCAAAGGACACGGGGCTGGTTGGGGGGCTGCCGGTGGGTGTCTTCTCCCCCCCGCCCAGGGCCACCAAACCCCTGGGAACCGTGTCCCCATCATCCCAATCGCTCACAGAGGACGAGGGCCACCACCACTGGGGACGTGGGACAGGAGAAGCCACATCCTGCCATGAGGCAATTGGACTGGGAGGGACTGGGAGGCACTGGGAGAGCCCAGGCTCCAGCAGGACTGTGTCGTGGAGGTAAAAGAGCTTCCGTTCCCCTCGGGGACAGGGTGGCACGAGGTCACCTCCCCCTCCAGGTGGCACTTGTGGTCCCCAAGGGGGGCGGTGGCAGACACAGGGGACCTCACAGGTGGTCCCTGATGGGGTGTCAGGTACGGAGCATCGCACATGGTGACACGCATGGGGTGCCACCCCCTTGAGTGCCACACACAGACCGTGATGGGGTGTCACCCGTGGCCCCCAACGGGGTGTCACACCGGTCCCCCATGGGACGTCCAACACGGGACATCACGTGTGGCCCCCAGCGGGATGTCACACATGGATGTGACATGCCCTCTCCAAAGGGGCGTCACACATGGGACGTCACAGGTGGTCCCTGATGGAGTGTCACACGTGGGACGTCACATGTGGTCCCCAGTGGGGTGTCACGCCTGGGATGTCACATGCCCTCTCCAAAGGGGCGTCACACGTGAGACGTCACACGTGGGACGTCACAGGTGGTCCCCGATGGGGTGTCACACGTGGGACGTCACATGTGGTCCCCAGTGGGGTGTCACACCTGGGATGTCACATGCCCTCTCCAAAGGGGCGTCACACATGGGACGTCACAGGTGGTCCCTGATGGGGTGTCACACGTGGGACGTCACATGTGGTCCCCAGTGGGGTGTCATACCTGGGATGTGACATGCCCTCTCCAAAGGGGCGTCACACGTGGGACGTCACAGGTGGTCCCCGATGGGGTGTCACACGTGGGACATCACATGTGGTCCCCAGTGGGGTGTCATACCTGGGATGTGACATGCCCTCTCCAAAGGGGCGTCACACGTGGGACGTCACAGGTGGTCCCCGATGGGGTGTCACATGTGGGACATCACATGTGGTCCCCAGTGGGGTGTCATACCTGGGATGTGACATGCCCTCTCCAAAGGGGCGTCACGTGTGGGATGTCACCTGTGGTCCCCAGTGGGGTGTCACACGTGGGCTGTCGCACACAGTCCCCACGGGTGGGTCATGTTGGGGGCACGTCACACCTGCGGGGGGTGTGGTGTGACACACTTGGGACACGGAGTCCCCCCAAGAGAGCGTCCACCCGGATGGGGCGGGATGAAGAAGGAGGGACCCCCCCACGCACGGGCACGGCCGGGGGGGGGGGGTGGGGACACGGACACGACACACAGAGGGTGACCGTGGGGGGGGGGGGGGGGTCGCAAAAAGAAGGGGAAAGGTCCCACCGAGATTTGAACTCGGATCGCTGGATTCAGAGTCCAGAGTGCTAACCATTACACCATGGGACCGGCCCGCCCGGCCACCCCCGCCGGGCCCCACACGCCTCCGCGCCGCCTCCGCCGGGAAAGAAAAGAAGGGGCGGACCCGGGGGGGGGGTGTGGGGTGCGGACCGCGCCGGGAGAAGGGGCCGGGGGCCCTCCGGGGAGCGGGGGGAAAAAGAAACGGCTTTCGCCCGAACAGGGACTTGAACCCTGGACCCTCAGATTAAAAGTCTGATGCTCTGCCGACTGAGCTATCCGGGCTCGTGGCAGCGCTCCCCCGGCGCCTCCCCATGGGCTGAACTAAGGCGGCTCCCCCGGCGCGGCACAGCTCGCGGGGGAAAAGGGGCGAAAAGGCGGTTTTGGGGGATGAAAAGGTGATTTTTTTTTTTTTTAAAAGATTTTAAGGTGAAAAAGGTGCTGCGCTGCGGGGAACTGAGGCCGCACCGAGGCGGCGGGCTGCGGTGGGCGGAGCTCCCCGATGGAGGGTCAGGGCGGACCTGAGTGAGAACCGCCCCCCACCGTGTCCCCCTTCCCCCGACCCCTCTCCCCCCACCCCTGCGGACCAATGGGAAGACCGCCGGCTCCCCGCGCGGCCAATCAGCGTCCAGCGCCGCCCTCCAGCGGTGCGAGAGCGGCGGGACTGAGCCCCCGCGGGGCCGACGGAGCTCTGCGCCCTAAATCACCGAATACGCTCGAAAAGCCTTAAAACTCTGTTTGCGGGAGCGCGGAGCCCGCGCCTTGCCCCCTCGCCCCGCAGCAGGCTTGCGCCGGGCTATTACTACACGTAACCAAAAAGCTTTAACAGATAAAAAACCTCGCTCCAAGTTCCACGTGCAGCTTGAGGGAACGAGCGATGCGTTCCCCGCCTGCTCCCAGCCCTGCGCGGGCGGCTCCAGCCGCCCTTTATAACCTCCGCGCGGCCGCAATCCCGCTCGCTGATTGGTGATGTCGCGCATGGAAATGAGGCGGCTCCAAAGCTCGCGTTGTTATTGGCCAGGAGTGGGTGCTGGTTTATTAGTCCGCCACCAGCGGGGCGCTGGCCAATCAGCAGGCGTCGTTTCGATCCGCGGCAGGGTATAACAGGCAGGGCGGAGGAGCGGGCGTCGTTATTTCTTAGCGGGGAGCGCGGTGCCATGTCGGGCCGCGGGAAACAGGGGGGCAAAGCCCGTGCTAAGGCCAAGTCGCGCTCATCCCGCGCCGGTCTCCAGTTCCCGTGGGCCGCGTCCACCGTTTGCTGCGTAAGGGCAACTACGCCGAACGGGTGGGGGCCGGCGCTCCCGTTTATCTGGCAGCTGTCATGGAGTACCTGACAGCTGAGATCCTGGAGCTGGCTGGGAATGCTGCTCGGGATAACAAAAAGACGCGGATCATCCCCCGGCACCTCCAGTTGGCCGTCCGCAACGACGAGGAGCTCAACAAGCTGCTGGGTGGTGTCACCATCGCGCAGGGCGGCGTGCTGCCCAACATCCAGGCCGTGCTGCTGCCGAAGAAGAGCGAAGGCCACAAGGTCAAGGGCAAGTGAGGCGGGGGAAGCCGCTTCCACCATCGTTTTTTGTTTTCTTTCACCTTTTTCAACCCAAAGGCTCTTTTCAGAGCCACCCCACTGCTTCAGGAAAAGGGCTGGAGGAGCGGGGCGATGGGGAACTGGCGCTGACAAATCATTATCTGGGTCTTAAGCCATCTGCAGCGGGAGCATTTGGGCTCAAAGTGTGGGGGTAAACCACCATCACCCCAAATCTCATTAAACAGCCGCGAGAAAAGCAGGGGAGCACCCAGGGGAAATAAAACACGCTGTGGAAAAGGAGAGGGGCTTCAGGGCTCTGGCGCTGCCGCCTCGAGCGAGCGCAATGCAAAAAAAATAAAAAAATCTGCTAATTTCAACGAACAAAGTAACATTCGGTGAGCGCCGTGGCAGGTGAGGAGCGATTTAAGAGCCCGTAGCTTAGTTGTAGACAGCGCTCATTTATAAATACCTCGACACAGACTTTATAGGACACACAGCAGTTACAGCGCATTCAAGGAACAAGCGTCGCCAGGGTCGGCTTTTTGGGGGGTGCTCGAACCATTTCACAGTCCCACAGCTCTTTTTGGAGACCCTCACTTCTCCCTTACCCCCCCCCGGCTTTTAAGTCGAGGCCGGATCCCCTCGCTCCGAGCCGGGGTATGGGGTGACGGTCACTGACGGAGGAGGTCGGGGTGCACCTGCTCAGCGCCTGGATGGAGCAGCTCTCCCTCCGCTTCTTGTCGCCGCCTCCTTGGAGCCCTTCGGCGGGGCGGGCGCTGACCCGCCGCTTCGGGCATCGCGCTGCCGGGACGGGAGAGGAACGGTGAGGGCACCGCTTGCAGTTATGCAAACGAAGGATCCAATCTGCGCTCACCCATTGGCTGAGACAGCGCGGGACAGCCCTTGCGGAGCGCCTCCGACCATAGCACTACAGCGGCTCCGGAGCCCGCGCGCTGATTGGTCCGCTGCGGCTTTCGCTCCGCCAATGGCCTCGTGCCGTTTGGATCCCCCCTTGGCGCAGCGGAAAAGCGGCGCCGCCGCAGAGCACAGCCAGCAGCTAAGCCGGGCACCGCGGCGGGGGCAAATCTCGCTCCTGGCAGACTACTGAGGCTTTTTACCTTCATCAAAGTGTTTTTTCATAAAGCCACTGCGTTTTAACAGTCCGGAAAAGCCTCAGTCCTCCCCTAGAAAATACAAAGCCACCAGTAACAAGGGAAGGGCTCTGAGCATTGAAATCCACGGCAGAGCGCAACCCGCCCACAGCCTACAAGCGCGTTTCATGAAATACAGCACCTACAGCGACAGACGCTTCGCTCTGCGCGTTGGAAGCACCGGGACGCACCCACACCCACCCCGACAGCACCTCCCCCTCCGCAGCCGCACACCCCAAACCAGCGCCGCGTCCCCGCCCGCGGGGTTTATATAGTCGCGGGTCGGACCGGAGTGAAACCTGCGCTGCGGCTCCCTGTGCGCGGCCGTTCCCCACCACAACGCTGTGACGTTGGCGGCCGCTCGGTCCAATGGGAGCGGAGCAAAACGGTTTGAAGGCGAAAGCGGCAGCGCGACCGAGTAACCCCGAGCTGAGAGGGCCCTGCGCAGGGGGAGAAGCCCTCGCCTCCAGCCCGGACCGCGCTTTTTGTCAAAATACAGGAAAATAACCTTTAAAAGACCGCTTTTAAACCGCCCCTCCCCCATCTACAAACCGTTCCGATCCTCAGAAACGCCAGAAAAAAAAAGAGGCAGCTCAGCAGCAACATCAGCTCTTTAGGAAGAAGGGGGAGGGTGGCTCTGAAAAGAGCCGTTGGGTTGAGTTGAGCCGAGCGGGTTCCTGCAGCCGGGCCCGGCCGCTTTACTTGGAGCTGGTGTACTTGGTGACGGCCTTAGTGCCCTCGGAGACGGCGTGCTTGGCCAGCTCGCCGGGCAGGAGGAGCCGCACGGCCGTCTGGATCTCCCGCGAGGTGATGGTGGAGCGTTTGTTGTAGTGGGCCAGACGCGACGCCTCCCCCGCGATGCGCTCGAAGATGTCGTTAACGAAGGAGTTCATGATGCCCATGGCCTTGGAGGAGATCCCGGTGTCGGGGTGCACCTGCTTCAGCACCTTGTACACGTAGATGGAGTAACTCTCCTTGCGGCTGCGCCGCCGCTTTTTATCACCCTTCTTCTGGGTCTTTGTCACCGCCTTCTTGGAGCCCTTCTTGGGGGCGGGCGCCGACTTGGCCGGTTCAGGCATCGCGCTCTCGCTCACTGCAGTCACCGCAACACCGCAACCAGAAGCAACGGACTGAGGGCAGCGAGCGGGCGGCGCCGCTTTTATAGCGGCGTTATGCAAATGAGGGATTCAAACACCGCGCACGCCCATTGGCTGCGACAGCGCGCAGCGCCCCGTGCGGAGAGACCCGCGCATGCAAATATCCCGGCTCCAGAAGGCAAGCTCTGATTGGGCGCTGGTCGTTAGCCCGGCACAGGGGTATCAGCCAATCACATCACGCCGTTTGGATCCCGCCGGGCACGGCGCGCACAGGGGGTGTGCGGTCCCTCTGCGAGCGCGGCGCCGCGCCGGCGGGGGGAGCGAAGGCGGCGCTGGGGCACCGAGCTCTGGGCAGCCGCAGTGGGGATTCCCCGGGGGGGAACGCGGTACCGGCAGCCGCTTGGCCCCGCTCTCCCCTCGGGGGCCGCAGCGCTCCGGGGGGGACCGCCGCTCCTCAGCCCGGGACGGCCCCGGGAACTGCCCTCGCGGCCCCGCCCACCCGCATGAGGCGGCCAATCAGCGCCGAGCGCGCGAAATTCAAACCGCGCGGCAGGAGTGGCGCGCTTCTTCCGCCCGCTAATTGCTCTTAACCCCAATTAGGTCGGCGTCCTGATTAGCGCCGCTTCGCCCCGCGCAGGTACAAAGGTTTGATGCGTCATGGGGCTGTTTTGGGGTGAAACACCTTATTTTTGGGGCTCCTAAAGAGCGCTCAGCGCGCGCATTGGTGGTTCAGTGGTAGAATTCTCGCCTGCCACGCGGGAGGCCCGGGTTCGATTCCCGGCCAATGCAAAGCAGCGTTTTTCCCCCCTCTCCCCACCTTATTTTTTCCCTTTTTTCCAACCCCCTTTTCCACCTGGAACACAGGAAGCGACTTTGCTTCCTGGAAAAAAAAAGGGGGGGGGGGGGGGGAGGAATAAATAAAACCAAGAGAGTGGGGAAAACACATCGCTCCGTCCCTGGGTGGGCTCGAACCACCAACCTTTCGGTTAACAGCCGAACGCGCTAACCGATTGCGCCACAGAGACCCGCCGTGCCGGCCCTCCCGGCCTCGGGGTGGTGCGAAACTCGGGGTGGGGGGTGGGGGGGGGAAATGGGGGGGGGGGCACCTGCAAGAATTAAGGGGGGACGGCGTGTAGAACTGGCCGGGAGCACACACATAGGGATTGCCCCTCTGCAGAACTGCGGGGCCCCTGAAAACATTTGCTGAAAAAAGGGAAGGTGCAAAGGGGGAGCCCGGAAAAAAGTGATTGGGAAAAGGTAAAGGGAGGGGAATTCCTGGAGGGGGGGAACCCCCAAAATTTGAGGGGTTCCCCCCAAAAAGCCACAGCTCACCGACGAGGATGGGATTCGAACCCACGCGTGCAGAGCACAATGGATTAGCAGTCCATCGCCTTAACCACTCGGCCACCTCGTCCGCCGGTTTCCTCTTCCCGCCGCGCCGCCATGGGGCGCAATACGCCGTGGGAAAGGGCGGGGCTTTGTGAGGGGGCGGGGCTTGCGAGGGGCGGGGCTGCGGCCGGGGGAAGGCGGCGCCAAGTGCGGTGGCGGGCGCGGGGGGCGCGCAGGGGATGTAGCTCAGCGGTAGAGCGCATGCTTCGCATGTATGAGGTCCCGGGTTCAAGCCCCGGCATCTCCAGCGAGGGCAGCTCGTGGTTTTTTGGGGGGGGGAATGAGCACCCGGCGGGGAGGGAGGGGGGGCTCTGACCCCTATTTTTTTCCTCCCGCCCCCCCCGTGGGGCACCGCGACCAGTCTGTGCCCGGACCGCGCTGCGGGAGGGAATTTGTCCAAATACACTTTATCAGAAAGCGCTAAAACGGAGCAGAGTGGCGCAGCGGAAGCGTGCTGGGCCCATAACCCAGAGGTCGATGGATCGAAACCATCCTCTGCTACGCATTTTTCCCCCCCACCCCTTTTATTTTTTGTCCTGTTCACCCCTTTGGCAGTTACCA
>NW_026776405.1:10000-12500 GCF_030936135.1 Gavia stellata
TTTGCGATGCAGGCCGGGAGGCTCTCGGCCGCCTTGGCCGCCGGGCCCTCCTCAGCCGGCCGTCGACCGACAAACCCCCCCCGGGGCCTTCTCTGCAGGGGCAGCTTTCCGGCCACCTGTCCCCAAGCCCCTAGCCTCGCACGGGGGTCGTCGTGACCGAAGCGCGGGACCCGGCACTTGGCCTCGTCGAAGCTCCTACAATTGGCCCCGGACCCAGCCAGCCAGCCTGTCCAGGTCCCTCTGCGGAGCCTTCCCACCCTCCAGCGACTCAGGGTACGGCGGGCCGCCCTGCCCGCCCGCGGGGGGGGGGGGGGGTGGGGGGGGTGGCGGGGGGGGCGTCTAGGGCGCCGCCCTCCCGAGCGGTTAGATTCGCGCGGGGGCTGCCTGCGGGCGTCCGCCCGGTCCTGTGGCGGTGCCGGTGGGGTTTTTTCCCCTCCACCCCCCCGTCACGAGGTCGGCAATCATCGGCCGAGACTTCGCAAAAGAAAACGGTCCCTAAAAAGTTCGCGCGCCACTCGTTCGTTCGTCTCGGCGTCGTTGCCCGTCGGTCAGCGAGCTGTCGACTGGCGTTTCCGCGGCAACGAACGTTAGTCGTCGGCGCCGAGACTGCTGACCGCTCCGTTGTGCCTAATTCAGACGTCGTCCGACCGGTAACTCTTCCGAGCGCTTTCGTGACCCTCCTTTCTCTCCGTCCGTCGTTCGTCGTCGTCGACCTCCTCACACGAAGGAACGCACGTTCGAGAAAAACGGCGGCGGCGCTCTCGAGTGCGTTCGCCGGTCTTAATTTTTCTGAGCTACTACATTCTGTCACGACTCGATCGTAGTTCGCGGCGCCGGCGAGAAACGACGACGACGACGACGACGAGGAGTAAAAGAAAAAAAAACGAAACGGGAAACGCTCAGGCTGGGCTGACCATGCCTTAAGGAACTGCTGCTCTTCGTTAACGACCGTGCATTTAATTTACTAGTAAATAGAGAATCGCACGCGTGCGTACCGTTTCCAGCACATTACCCGTTTCTTTACTCGCTTCCACGCCTGCCTGCCTGCCTGCCTGCCTGCCTTCCTTCCTTCCTTACTTCCCTCCTTCCTTCCTTCCTTCCTTCCTTCCTTCCTTCCTTCCTTCCTTCCTTCCTTCCTTCCAGGTCAGCCAGCCGGTCGCCAGGTCTAGCAGGCTCTGGCGCCGGCCGACGGGTCTACCGGGCTCGGGCGCCGGGCGGTGGGCCTACGGGGCTCGGGCGCCAGCCGACGGGCCTACGGGGCTCGGGCGCCGACCGACGGGTCTACCGGGCCCCGGCGCCGGCCAACGGGTCTGCCGGGCTCGGGCGCTGACCGAACGGTCTACTGGGCTCGGGCGCCGGACGGCGGGTCTACCGGGCTCGAGGGCCGGCCGACGGGTCCACCGGGCTCGGGCGCCGGCCGACGGGCCCGCCGGGCTCGGGCGCCGGCCGACGGGTCTGCCGGGCTCGGGCGCCGACCGAACGGTCTACCGGGCTCGGGCGCCGGCCGACGGGTCTACGGGGCTCGGGCGCCGCCCGACGGGTCTACGGGGCTCGGGCGCCGGCCGACGGGTCTGCCGGGCTCGGGCGCCGGCCGCCACGTCTGCCGGGCTCCGGCCCCGTTTGACAGGTCTACCGGGCTCCGGCGCCGGCCGCCTCGTCCACCGGGCTCCGGCGCCGGCCGCCACGTCTACCGGGCTCCGGCGCCGGCCGCCACGTCTACCGGGCTCCGGCGCCGGCCGCCTCGTCTACCGGGCTCCGGCGCCGGCCGCCTCGTCTACCGGGCTCCGGCGCCGGCCGCCTCGTCTACCGGGCTCCGGCGCCGGCCGCCTCGTCTACCGGGCTCCGGCGCCGGTCGCCTCGTCTACCGGGCTCCGGCGCCGGCCGCCTCGTCTACCGGGCTCCGGCGCCGGCCGCCACGTCTACCGGGCTCCGGCGCCGGCCGCCACGTCTACCGGGCTCCGGCGCCGGCCGCCTCGTCTACCGGGCTCCGGCGCCGGCCGCCTCGTCTACCGGGCTCCGGCGCCGGCCGCCTCGTCTACCGGGCTCCGGCGCCGGCCGCCTCGTCTACCGGGCTCCGGCGCCGGCCGCCTCGTCTACCGGGCTCCGGCGCCGGCCGCCTCGTCTACCGGGCTCCGGCGCCGGCCGCCTCGTCTACCGGGCTCCGGCGCCGGCCGCCACGTCTACCGGGCTCCGGCGCCGGCCGCCACGTCTACCGGGCTCCGGCGGGACTTGGTCGCAGTTCTCGAGCTGAACGGTAGACCTGTTTGCCGCGCCGCTCGCGGGGACGTGACCAAGGGGTCGCTGTGTCGCGCTGCCTCCAGTTACGTCATCGTAACAGGCAGCGTCATTGGCGGGCCTCCCCGGCGGGAGGAGTTAGCGCTCTTGGAGTTCGCAGGGGCTGTGGACTTAGTGGTACGTTCTATATGCGCGAGCGGTGGCTCGCGGGCAGGGCAGTAGGAGCGCGACTCGACCCGCGCGGCTGGGGCGCTTGGCGGCCGTT
>NW_026776405.1:25000-27500 GCF_030936135.1 Gavia stellata
CTCTTTGCGATGCAGGCCGGGAGGCTCTCGGCCGCCTTGGCCGCCGGGCCCTCCTCAGCCGGCCGTCGACCGACAAACCCCCCCCGGGGCCTTCTCTGCAGGGGCAGCTTTCCGGCCACCTGTCCCCAAGCCCCTAGCCTCGCACGGGGGTCGTCGTGACCGAAGCGCGGGACCCGGCACTTGGCCTCGTCGAAGCTCCTACAATTGGCCCCGGACCCAGCCAGCCAGCCTGTCCAGGTCCCTCTGCGGAGCCTTCCCACCCTCCAGCGACTCAGGGTACGGCGGGCCGCCCTGCCCGCCCGCGGGGGGGGGGGGGGGGTGGGGGGGTGGCGGGGGGGGCGTCTAGGGCGCCGCCCTCCCGAGCGGTTAGATTCGCGCGGGGGCTGCCTGCGGGCGTCCGCCCGGTCCTGTGGCGGTGCCGGTGGGGTTTTTTCCCCTCCACCCCCCCGTCACGAGGTCGGCAATCATCGGCCGAGACTTCGCAAAAGAAAACGGTCCCTAAAAAGTTCGCGCGCCACTCGTTCGTTCGTCTCGGCGTCGTTGCCCGTCGGTCAGCGAGCTGTCGACTGGCGTTTCCGCGGCAACGAACGTTAGTCGTCGGCGCCGAGACTGCTGACCGCTCCGTTGTGCCTAATTCAGACGTCGTCCGACCGGTAACTCTTCCGAGCGCTTTCGTGACCCTCCTTTCTCTCCGTCCGTCGTTCGTCGTCGTCGACCTCCTCACACGAAGGAACGCACGTTCGAGAAAAACGGCGGCGGCGCTCTCGAGTGCGTTCGCCGGTCTTAATTTTTCTGAGCTACTACATTCTGTCACGACTCGATCGTAGTTCGCGGCGCCGGCGAGAAACGACGACGACGACGACGACGAGGAGTAAAAGAAAAAAAAACGAAACGGGAAACGCTCAGGCTGGGCTGACCATGCCTTAAGGAACTGCTGCTCTTCGTTAACGACCGTGCATTTAATTTACTAGTAAATAGAGAATCGCACGCGTGCGTACCGTTTCCAGCACATTACCCGTTTCTTTACTCGCTTCCACGCCTGCCTGCCTGCCTGCCTGCCTGCCTTCCTTCCTTCCTTACTTCCCTCCTTCCTTCCTTCCTTCCTTCCTTCCTTCCTTCCTTCCTTCCTTCCTTCCTTCCTTCCAGGTCAGCCAGCCGGTCGCCAGGTCTAGCAGGCTCTGGCGCCGGCCGACGGGTCTACCGGGCTCGGGCGCCGGGCGGTGGGCCTACGGGGCTCGGGCGCCAGCCGACGGGCCTACGGGGCTCGGGCGCCGACCGACGGGTCTACCGGGCCCCGGCGCCGGCCAACGGGTCTGCCGGGCTCGGGCGCTGACCGAACGGTCTACTGGGCTCGGGCGCCGGACGGCGGGTCTACCGGGCTCGAGGGCCGGCCGACGGGTCCACCGGGCTCGGGCGCCGGCCGACGGGCCCGCCGGGCTCGGGCGCCGGCCGACGGGTCTGCCGGGCTCGGGCGCCGACCGAACGGTCTACCGGGCTCGGGCGCCGGCCGACGGGTCTACGGGGCTCGGGCGCCGCCCGACGGGTCTACGGGGCTCGGGCGCCGGCCGACGGGTCTGCCGGGCTCGGGCGCCGGCCGCCACGTCTGCCGGGCTCCGGCCCCGTTTGACAGGTCTACCGGGCTCCGGCGCCGGCCGCCTCGTCCACCGGGCTCCGGCGCCGGCCGCCACGTCTACCGGGCTCCGGCGCCGGCCGCCACGTCTACCGGGCTCCGGCGCCGGCCGCCTCGTCTACCGGGCTCCGGCGCCGGCCGCCTCGTCTACCGGGCTCCGGCGCCGGCCGCCTCGTCTACCGGGCTCCGGCGCCGGCCGCCTCGTCTACCGGGCTCCGGCGCCGGCCGCCTCGTCTACCGGGCTCCGGCGCCGGCCGCCTCGTCTACCGGGCTCCGGCGCCGGCCGCCACGTCTACCGGGCTCCGGCGCCGGCCGCCACGTCTACCGGGCTCCGGCGCCGGCCGCCTCGTCTACCGGGCTCCGGCGCCGGCCGCCTCGTCTACCGGGCTCCGGCGCCGGCCGCCTCGTCTACCGGGCTCCGGCGCCGGCCGCCTCGTCTACCGGGCTCCGGCGCCGGCCGCCTCGTCTACCGGGCTCCGGCGCCGGCCGCCTCGTCTACCGGGCTCCGGCGCCGGCCGCCTCGTCTACCGGGCTCCGGCGCCGGCCGCCACGTCTACCGGGCTCCGGCGCCGGCCGCCACGTCTACCGGGCTCCGGCGGGACTTGGTCGCAGTTCTCGAGCTGAACGGTAGACCTGTTTGCCGCGCCGCTCGCGGGGACGTGACCAAGGGGTCGCTGTGTCGCGCTGCCTCCAGTTACGTCATCGTAACAGGCAGCGTCATTGGCGGGCCTCCCCGGCGGGAGGAGTTAGCGCTCTTGGAGTTCGCAGGGGCTGTGGACTTAGTGGTACGTTCTATATGCGCGAGCGGTGGCTCGCGGGCAGGGCAGTAGGAGCGCGACTCGACCCGCGCGGCTGGGGCGCTTGGCGGCC
>NW_026776405.1:40000-42500 GCF_030936135.1 Gavia stellata
GCTCCGGCACCTCGACGTCCTTCGCGTAGCGAGGGGGGGCCCAACGCTGAACGCGCTAGTCGAGAGGCGGCCTCGGCGGCGCCGAGCACGACGGGCACGATCGCTCCCCTGGTCCCGCTGGCCACGCTCTTTGCGATGCAGGCCGGGAGGCTCTCGGCCGCCTTGGCCGCCGGGCCCTCCTCAGCCGGCCGTCGACCGACAAACCCCCCCCGGGGCCTTCTCTGCAGGGGCAGCTTTCCGGCCACCTGTCCCCAAGCCCCTAGCCTCGCACGGGGGTCGTCGTGACCGAAGCGCGGGACCCGGCACTTGGCCTCGTCGAAGCTCCTACAATTGGCCCCGGACCCAGCCAGCCAGCCTGTCCAGGTCCCTCTGCGGAGCCTTCCCACCCTCCAGCGACTCAGGGTACGGCGGGCCGCCCTGCCCGCCCGCGGGGGGGGGGGGGGGTGGGGGGGTGGCGGGGGGGGCGTCTAGGGCGCCGCCCTCCCGAGCGGTTAGATTCGCGCGGGGGCTGCCTGCGGGCGTCCGCCCGGTCCTGTGGCGGTGCCGGTGGGGTTTTTTCCCCTCCACCCCCCCGTCACGAGGTCGGCAATCATCGGCCGAGACTTCGCAAAAGAAAACGGTCCCTAAAAAGTTCGCGCGCCACTCGTTCGTTCGTCTCGGCGTCGTTGCCCGTCGGTCAGCGAGCTGTCGACTGGCGTTTCCGCGGCAACGAACGTTAGTCGTCGGCGCCGAGACTGCTGACCGCTCCGTTGTGCCTAATTCAGACGTCGTCCGACCGGTAACTCTTCCGAGCGCTTTCGTGACCCTCCTTTCTCTCCGTCCGTCGTTCGTCGTCGTCGACCTCCTCACACGAAGGAACGCACGTTCGAGAAAAACGGCGGCGGCGCTCTCGAGTGCGTTCGCCGGTCTTAATTTTTCTGAGCTACTACATTCTGTCACGACTCGATCGTAGTTCGCGGCGCCGGCGAGAAACGACGACGACGACGACGACGAGGAGTAAAAGAAAAAAAAACGAAACGGGAAACGCTCAGGCTGGGCTGACCATGCCTTAAGGAACTGCTGCTCTTCGTTAACGACCGTGCATTTAATTTACTAGTAAATAGAGAATCGCACGCGTGCGTACCGTTTCCAGCACATTACCCGTTTCTTTACTCGCTTCCACGCCTGCCTGCCTGCCTGCCTGCCTGCCTTCCTTCCTTCCTTACTTCCCTCCTTCCTTCCTTCCTTCCTTCCTTCCTTCCTTCCTTCCTTCCTTCCTTCCTTCCTTCCAGGTCAGCCAGCCGGTCGCCAGGTCTAGCAGGCTCTGGCGCCGGCCGACGGGTCTACCGGGCTCGGGCGCCGGGCGGTGGGCCTACGGGGCTCGGGCGCCAGCCGACGGGCCTACGGGGCTCGGGCGCCGACCGATGGGTCTACCGGGCCCCGGCGCCGGCCAACGGGTCTGCCGGGCTCGGGCGCTGACCGAACGGTCTACTGGGCTCGGGCGCCGGACGGCGGGTCTACCGGGCTCGAGGGCCGGCCGACGGGTCCACCGGGCTCGGGCGCCGGCCGACGGGCCCGCCGGGCTCGGGCGCCGGCCGACGGGTCTGCCGGGCTCGGGCGCCGACCGAACGGTCTACCGGGCTCGGGCGCCGGCCGACGGGTCTACGGGGCTCGGGCGCCGCCCGACGGGTCTACGGGGCTCGGGCGCCGGCCGACGGGTCTGCCGGGCTCGGGCGCCGGCCGCCACGTCTGCCGGGCTCCGGCCCCGTTTGACAGGTCTACCGGGCTCCGGCGCCGGCCGCCTCGTCCACCGGGCTCCGGCGCCGGCCGCCACGTCTACCGGGCTCCGGCGCCGGCCGCCACGTCTACCGGGCTCCGGCGCCGGCCGCCTCGTCTACCGGGCTCCGGCGCCGGCCGCCTCGTCTACCGGGCTCCGGCGCCGGCCGCCTCGTCTACCGGGCTCCGGCGCCGGCCGCCTCGTCTACCGGGCTCCGGCGCCGGTCGCCTCGTCTACCGGGCTCCGGCGCCGGCCGCCTCGTCTACCGGGCTCCGGCGCCGGCCGCCACGTCTACCGGGCTCCGGCGCCGGCCGCCACGTCTACCGGGCTCCGGCGCCGGCCGCCTCGTCTACCGGGCTCCGGCGCCGGCCGCCTCGTCTACCGGGCTCCGGCGCCGGCCGCCTCGTCTACCGGGCTCCGGCGCCGGCCGCCTCGTCTACCGGGCTCCGGCGCCGGCCGCCTCGTCTACCGGGCTCCGGCGCCGGCCGCCTCGTCTACCGGGCTCCGGCGCCGGCCGCCTCGTCTACCGGGCTCCGGCGCCGGCCGCCACGTCTACCGGGCTCCGGCGCCGGCCGCCACGTCTACCGGGCTCCGGCGGGACTTGGTCGCAGTTCTCGAGCTGAACGGTAGACCTGTTTGCCGCGCCGCTCGCGGGGACGTGACCAAGGGGTCGCTGTGTCGCGCTGCCTCCAGTTACGTCATCGTAACAGGCAGCGTCATTGGCGGGCCTCCCCGGCGGGAGGA
>NW_026776405.1:47500-50000 GCF_030936135.1 Gavia stellata
CCGCCTTCGGCGGGCGAGGCTCCGCCGGGTTCCCGTCCCGCGCCGGCGGGCGGCCCGAGCCACGGCTCTCCTCCTTGGGCGCAGCGCCGGGCTAACTGAGGGAAACCCCGGGCCCCGGGAAGGAGGAGGGGGTGGTGGTGGCGGCGGATGCCGGGCGCGCCCCCGCGGGCGGACGCTCTCCCGAGGGCGGCAGCGGGGGAGGCACCCCCGCGGGGCCTGCAGGTCGTTTCCCTCACCCCAGGGCCAGGTACCTAGCGTCCGCGCTTCCGCGGCCCTCCCTCGGCGGGGCCGGGGGCCGAAGGCCGCGGAGAGGCCGGGCGGAGGTTTAAAGACTCGGGCGGCTCGATGCGAGCGCCGCGGGGGGCGGGCCGGGCGGTGGCCTGGAAGGGGCGGGAGTTGCTCCCCGTAAGCCCCTGGCTGGTGCGCGCCGCCCGTGCTCGTCCCGCGGCGAGCCGCCGTGCTGGGGAGGGGGTCCCACTGCCCCCCCCTCTCCGCGGTCCGGTCTCGGCAGAGAGACCGCGGCGCGCGGTCGGCCCTTGGGCCGGCCGGCCTGCCTGCCTGCCTCGAGACGGGCGAGTCCCCGCGGTGGGGGCCCGCCGGGCGGCCGCCGGGCCGCCGCGCCTCCGTCGCGGCGCTGCGCCGCGCCGCGCCCCCGCTCCCTCTCCGCCCCGGCGAGCCGCTCGGCGGCCTCCCGCCGGCGGCGGCGGGGGGGGGGGGGCGGCAAGCCGGCCGAGCGGCGTCGGTGCCGCTCGGCCCGCCGGTCGGCCGGGCAAGCGCCCGCCGCCCGCCGCGGCTCCCCCGGCCCGGGCCCTGCCCGCCGCTCCCCCCCCTTCGCCCTTCCCCGGCCGCGCCGGGCGGGTGGGCGGGCGGGCGTGCGGCCGGGGGCGTCCCCCTCCCGGTCTCCGCGTGGAAACGGGGAGAGCGGGCGGCGCCCCCGGCTTAGCGCGCCGTCTGCCTTCCGCCCTGGCGCGTGCCGGCTGAAGGGCCGGAGGCGGGAAGCGGCGGCGGCGGTGCCGGGAGGGGCAGCCGTTTGGGCGCGGCGGGTGGGCGCCGTCCGGTGGGCCGCGGGCCGCGGCGTCGCCGCGCTGGCTCGGGCCCTGGCGCTCGCCGCCTCCGGCGGGGCCGCGGAGCCGCCGGCGGAGCCGGCGGGCTGTCGTAGCGCGGCGTTAGCAGCCTGCGCGGAGGCGCGCGCGGGGCCGGCGGGGCGCCCCGCCGCTGCCCGGCAGCTTGCTGCAGCAGCAGCAGGCGCAGCAGCGGCCGTCCGTGTGCCGAGCGAGGCAGGCAGGCGGCCGGGCGGCGCGGCCGGGCGTGCGCCGCTGCCTCCGTGCGGGGGGAGGCCCTGCGGGGGCCGGGCCGAGCCCGGGCGCCTGGTCTGCCTCGGAAGCGAGCGAGGTGCGTGTTTGCCAGGTCGTCGGCCGGGAGCGCGGGCTCCCCGCCCTCGCCGTTGGCGGGGCTTCGTTGCCCCCGCCGTCCCGTCCCGTGTCGTGTGTGTGCTCCGGTACGGTGAGCCGAGGCGCGAGGCCTCTCCGTCGCGCCGCGTGGCGTCCCCTCCGCGCGGGCGGGCGGGGGCGGGCGGGCGGGCGGTGGGCCTCCCTCAGCGAGGAGAAAGGGGCCGCGTTTGGCGCGCGGTCCCGGCCCCCCCGCGCGCGCGGGGCGGTGCCGAAAGGCAGACAACTCTTAGCGGTGGATCACTCGGCTCGTGCGTCGATGAAGAACGCAGCTAGCTGCGAGAATTAATGTGAATTGCAGGACACATTGATCATCGACACTTCGAACGCACTTGCGGCCCCGGGTTCCTCCCGGGGCTACGCCTGTCTGAGCGTCGCTTGACGATCAATCGCCGGCTGCGCCGCCGCCGCCCTCGTCCGGGGCGGCGGGCCGCAGCGGCGCGGCTGGGGTGCCTCGCAGGCCCCGCGTGCGGCGGCCCCGGGCCGGAGAGCGGTTTGCCCGCCTCCCGGCGCCGCGGTCGGCCGCGCGGGCCTTCGTCCCCCTAAGTGGAGACTCGGGGAGCGCTCCGAAGCTCCCCGCTCCCGGAGCGCCCGCTGGGCGGAGCTCGTCCCGCCGGGGGCCGCCAGGGTGCGTCGGGCCGGCCGGGCCCGGTCGCGGCGGTGGGGAAGAGCGAGCGAGGGGGGGGCGGAGGCGCGGTCCTCTCGCCCACCCCCGGCGTCCCGCGCGGGCGGCTGTCTGCGGGTGGGTGCCGCGGCGGTGCCGTGCCGTGCTGCCGCCCGCGCGCGCGTGCGCGCCGGGGAGGCGGGGGGGGGTGTCCTCCCCGCCGCCGCCGCCGCCGCCTCCTTCTCCTCTTCCCCGAGCCCCCGCCGCGCCCCGGGTGGCGCGGCGCGGCACCGTGCCGCGCCGCCCGGCTGCCCGCCGGGCCGTCGTCCCGGGCCGTCGCCCCGGGGGGCCGTCTCCGGGCCCGCGCGAGACGACGCGTGTCGGGCCGCGCCCGGGCCGGGGCTTTCCGTGGCGCGCGCGCGCCGGCTTCGTCGGTCGTGTGCCGGCG
>NW_026776405.1:55000-57500 GCF_030936135.1 Gavia stellata
GCGCGACCTGAGGCCCCTTCCTCTCGTCCCGTCGCCCGTCCCCGGGGAGAAGCGGCCGAGACCCACCGCTCCGCAACCTCCTTGCGGGCAATTGCAGGGAGCGATGAGGTCTCCCCTCAGCCTCCTCTTCCCCGGGCTGAACAAGGCCCGCTCCCTCCGCCGCTCCTCCGGAAGAGCTGTGCTCCAGAGCCCTGGCCAGCCGCGTCGCCCCTTCTCGGGACACGCTCCGGCACCTCGACGTCCTTCGCGTAGCGAGGGGGGGCCCAACGCTGAACGCGCTAGTCGAGAGGCGGCCTCGGCGGCGCCGAGCACGACGGGCACGATCGCTCCCCTGGTCCCGCTGGCCACGCTCTTTGCGATGCAGGCCGGGAGGCTCTCGGCCGCCTTGGCCGCCGGGCCCTCCTCAGCCGGCCGTCGACCGACAAACCCCCCCCGGGGCCTTCTCTGCAGGGGCAGCTTTCCGGCCACCTGTCCCCAAGCCCCTAGCCTCGCACGGGGGTCGTCGTGACCGAAGCGCGGGACCCGGCACTTGGCCTCGTCGAAGCTCCTACAATTGGCCCCGGACCCAGCCAGCCAGCCTGTCCAGGTCCCTCTGCGGAGCCTTCCCACCCTCCAGCGACTCAGGGTACGGCGGGCCGCCCTGCCCGCCCGCGGGGGGGGGGGGGGGGTGGGGGGGTGGCGGGGGGGGCGTCTAGGGCGCCGCCCTCCCGAGCGGTTAGATTCGCGCGGGGGCTGCCTGCGGGCGTCCGCCCGGTCCTGTGGCGGTGCCGGTGGGGTTTTTTCCCCTCCACCCCCCCGTCACGAGGTCGGCAATCATCGGCCGAGACTTCGCAAAAGAAAACGGTCCCTAAAAAGTTCGCGCGCCACTCGTTCGTTCGTCTCGGCGTCGTTGCCCGTCGGTCAGCGAGCTGTCGACTGGCGTTTCCGCGGCAACGAACGTTAGTCGTCGGCGCCGAGACTGCTGACCGCTCCGTTGTGCCTAATTCAGACGTCGTCCGACCGGTAACTCTTCCGAGCGCTTTCGTGACCCTCCTTTCTCTCCGTCCGTCGTTCGTCGTCGTCGACCTCCTCACACGAAGGAACGCACGTTCGAGAAAAACGGCGGCGGCGCTCTCGAGTGCGTTCGCCGGTCTTAATTTTTCTGAGCTACTACATTCTGTCACGACTCGATCGTAGTTCGCGGCGCCGGCGAGAAACGACGACGACGACGACGACGAGGAGTAAAAGAAAAAAAAACGAAACGGGAAACGCTCAGGCTGGGCTGACCATGCCTTAAGGAACTGCTGCTCTTCGTTAACGACCGTGCATTTAATTTACTAGTAAATAGAGAATCGCACGCGTGCGTACCGTTTCCAGCACATTACCCGTTTCTTTACTCGCTTCCACGCCTGCCTGCCTGCCTGCCTGCCTGCCTTCCTTCCTTCCTTACTTCCCTCCTTCCTTCCTTCCTTCCTTCCTTCCTTCCTTCCTTCCTTCCTTCCTTCCTTCCTTCCAGGTCAGCCAGCCGGTCGCCAGGTCTAGCAGGCTCTGGCGCCGGCCGACGGGTCTACCGGGCTCGGGCGCCGGGCGGTGGGCCTACGGGGCTCGGGCGCCAGCCGACGGGCCTACGGGGCTCGGGCGCCGACCGACGGGTCTACCGGGCCCCGGCGCCGGCCAACGGGTCTGCCGGGCTCGGGCGCTGACCGAACGGTCTACTGGGCTCGGGCGCCGGACGGCGGGTCTACCGGGCTCGAGGGCCGGCCGACGGGTCCACCGGGCTCGGGCGCCGGCCGACGGGCCCGCCGGGCTCGGGCGCCGGCCGACGGGTCTGCCGGGCTCGGGCGCCGACCGAACGGTCTACCGGGCTCGGGCGCCGGCCGACGGGTCTACGGGGCTCGGGCGCCGCCCGACGGGTCTACGGGGCTCGGGCGCCGGCCGACGGGTCTGCCGGGCTCGGGCGCCGGCCGCCACGTCTGCCGGGCTCCGGCCCCGTTTGACAGGTCTACCGGGCTCCGGCGCCGGCCGCCTCGTCCACCGGGCTCCGGCGCCGGCCGCCACGTCTACCGGGCTCCGGCGCCGGCCGCCACGTCTACCGGGCTCCGGCGCCGGCCGCCTCGTCTACCGGGCTCCGGCGCCGGCCGCCTCGTCTACCGGGCTCCGGCGCCGGCCGCCTCGTCTACCGGGCTCCGGCGCCGGCCGCCTCGTCTACCGGGCTCCGGCGCCGGTCGCCTCGTCTACCGGGCTCCGGCGCCGGCCGCCTCGTCTACCGGGCTCCGGCGCCGGCCGCCACGTCTACCGGGCTCCGGCGCCGGCCGCCACGTCTACCGGGCTCCGGCGCCGGCCGCCTCGTCTACCGGGCTCCGGCGCCGGCCGCCTCGTCTACCGGGCTCCGGCGCCGGCCGCCTCGTCTACCGGGCTCCGGCGCCGGCCGCCTCGTCTACCGGGCTCCGGCGCCGGCCGCCTCGTCTACCGGGCTCCGGCGCCGGCCGCCTCGTCTACCGGGCTCCGGCGCCGGCCGCCA
>NW_026776405.1:62500-65000 GCF_030936135.1 Gavia stellata
GGCGCGCGCGCGCGCGGCGCCGGACGGGGCGCGGTGGCGGTGTTCTTCCCCCCCCCTTTCCCCCGCACCTCCCCCTCCCCGGTCTACCGGGAGCGGGGCGGGCCGGTGCGTGGTGGAGGGGTGGGGGGGGGTGTCCGCTGCCGACGCCGCCTTCGGCGGGCGAGGCTCCGCCGGGTTCCCGTCCCGCGCCGGCGGGCGGCCCGAGCCACGGCTCTCCTCCTTGGGCGCAGCGCCGGGCTAACTGAGGGAAACCCCGGGCCCCGGGAAGGAGGAGGGGGTGGTGGTGGCGGCGGATGCCGGGCGCGCCCCCGCGTGCGGACGCTCTCCCGAGGGCGGCAGCGGGGGAGGCACCCCCGCGGGGCCTGCAGGTCGTTTCCCTCACCCCAGGGCCAGGTACCTAGCGTCCGCGCTTCCGCGGCCCTCCCTCGGCGGGGCCGGGGGCCGAAGGCCGCGGAGAGGCCGGGCGGAGGTTTAAAGACTCGGGCGGCTCGATGCGAGCGCCGCGGGGGGCGGGCCGGGCGGTGGCCTGGAAGGGGCGGGAGTTGCTCCCCGTAAGCCCCTGGCTGGTGCGCGCCGCCCGTGCTCGTCCCGCGGCGAGCCGCCGTGCTGGGGAGGGGGTCCCACTGCCCCCCCCTCTCCGCGGTCCGGTCTCGGCAGAGAGACCGCGGCGCGCGGTCGGCCCTTGGGCCGGCCGGCCTGCCTGCCTGCCTCGAGACGGGCGAGTCCCCGCGGTGGGGGCCCGCCGGGCGGCCGCCGGGCCGCCGCGCCTCCGTCGCGGCGCTGCGCCGCGCCGCGCCCCCGCTCCCTCTCCGCCCCGGCGAGCCGCTCGGCGGCCTCCCGCCGGCGGCGGGGGGGGGGGGGCGGCAAGCCGGCCGAGCGGCGTCGGTGCCGCTCGGCCCGCCGGTCGGCCGGGCAAGCGCCCGCCGCCCGCCGCGGCTCCCCCGGCCCGGGCCCTGCCCGCCGCTCCCCCCCCTTCGCCCTTCCCCGGCCGCGCCGGGCGGGTGGGCGGGCGGGCGTGCGGCCGGGGGCGTCCCACTCCCGGTCTCCGCGTGGAAACGGGGAGAGCGGGCGGCGCCCCCGGCTTAGCGCGCCGTCTGCCTTCCGCCCTGGCGCGTGCCGGCGGAAGGGCCGGAGGCGGGAAGCGGCGGCGGCGGTGCCGGGAGGGGCAGCCGTTTGGGCGCGGCGGGTGGGCGCCGTCCGGTGGGCCGCGGGCCGCGGCGTCGCCGCGCTGGCTCGGGCCCTGGCGCTCGCCGCCTCCGGCGGGGCCGCGGAGCCGCCGGCGGAGCCGGCGGGCTGTCGTAGCGCGGCGTTAGCAGCCTGCGCGGAGGCGCGCGCGGGGCCGGCGGGGCGCCCCGCCGCTGCCCGGCAGCTTGCTGCAGCAGCAGCAGGCGCAGCAGCGGCCGTCCGTGTGCCGAGCGAGGCAGGCAGGCGGCCGGGCGGCGCGGCCGGGCGTGCGCCGCTGCCTCCGTGCGGGGGGAGGCCCTGCGGGGGCCGGGCCGAGCCCGGGCGCCTGGTCTGCCTCGGAAGCGAGCGAGGTGCGTGTTTGCCAGGTCGTCGGCCGGGAGCGCGGGCTCCCCGCCCTCGCCGTTGGCGGGGCTTCGTTGCCCCCGCCGTCCCGTCCCGTGTCGTGTGTGTGCTCCGGTACGGTGAGCCGAGGCGCGAGGCCTCTCCGTCGCGCCGCGTGGCGTCCCCTCCGCGCGGGCGGGCGGGGGCGGGCGGGCGGGCGGTGGGCCTCCCTCAGCGAGGAGAAAGGGGCCGCGTTTGGCGCGCGGTCCCGGCCCCCCCGCGCGCGCGGGGCGGTGCCGAAAGGCAGACAACTCTTAGCGGTGGATCACTCGGCTCGTGCGTCGATGAAGAACGCAGCTAGCTGCGAGAATTAATGTGAATTGCAGGACACATTGATCATCGACACTTCGAACGCACTTGCGGCCCCGGGTTCCTCCCGGGGCTACGCCTGTCTGAGCGTCGCTTGACGATCAATCGCCGGCTGCGCCGCCGCCGCCCTCGTCCGGGGCGGCGGGCCGCAGCGGCGCGGCTGGGGTGCCTCGCAGGCCCCGCGTGCGGCGGCCCCGGGCCGGAGAGCGGTTTGCCCGCCTCCCGGCGCCGCGGTCGGCCGCGCGGGCCTTCGTCCCCCTAAGTGGAGACTCGGGGAGCGCTCCGAAGCTCCCCGCTCCCGGAGCGCCCGCTGGGCGGAGCTCGTCCCGCCGGGGGCCGCCAGGGTGCGTCGGGCCGGCCGGGCCCGGTCGCGGCGGTGGGGAAGAGCGAGCGAGGGGGGGGCGGAGGCGCGGTCCTCTCGCCCACCCCCGGCGTCCCGCGCGGGCGGCTGTCTGCGGGTGGGTGCCGCGGCGGTGCCGTGCCGTGCTGCCGCCCGCGCGCGCGTGCGCGCCGGGGAGGCGGGGGGGGGGTGTCCTCCCCGCCGCCGCCGCCGCCGCCTCCTTCTCCTCTTCCCCGAGCCCCCGCCGCGCCCCGGGTGGCGCGGCGCGGCACCGTGCCGCGCCGC
>NW_026776405.1:70000-72500 GCF_030936135.1 Gavia stellata
CGGCCCAGAACTTTTTCCTCGTACGGCGTCTAAAGCTCCCCCGGCGCGACCTGAGGCCCCTTCCTCTCGTCCCGTCGCCCGTCCCCGGGGAGAAGCGGCCGAGACCCACCGCTCCGCAACCTCCTTGCGGGCAATTGCAGGGAGCGATGAGGTCTCCCCTCAGCCTCCTCTTCCCCGGGCTGAACAAGGCCCGCTCCCTCCGCCGCTCCTCCGGAAGAGCTGTGCTCCAGAGCCCTGGCCAGCCGCGTCGCCCCTTCTCGGGACACGCTCCGGCACCTCGACGTCCTTCGCGTAGCGAGGGGGGGCCCAACGCTGAACGCGCTAGTCGAGAGGCGGCCTCGGCGGCGCCGAGCACGACGGGCACGATCGCTCCCCTGGTCCCGCTGGCCACGCTCTTTGCGATGCAGGCCGGGAGGCTCTCGGCCGCCTTGGCCGCCGGGCCCTCCTCAGCCGGCCGTCGACCGACAAACCCCCCCCGGGGCCTTCTCTGCAGGGGCAGCTTTCCGGCCACCTGTCCCCAAGCCCCTAGCCTCGCACGGGGGTCGTCGTGACCGAAGCGCGGGACCCGGCACTTGGCCTCGTCGAAGCTCCTACAATTGGCCCCGGACCCAGCCAGCCAGCCTGTCCAGGTCCCTCTGCGGAGCCTTCCCACCCTCCAGCGACTCAGGGTACGGCGGGCCGCCCTGCCCGCCCGCGGGGGGGGGGGGGGGGTGGGGGGGTGGCGGGGGGGCGTCTAGGGCGCCGCCCTCCCGAGCGGTTAGATTCGCGCGGGGGCTGCCTGCGGGCGTCCGCCCGGTCCTGTGGCGGTGCCGGTGGGGTTTTTTCCCCTCCACCCCCCCGTCACGAGGTCGGCAATCATCGGCCGAGACTTCGCAAAAGAAAACGGTCCCTAAAAAGTTCGCGCGCCACTCGTTCGTTCGTCTCGGCGTCGTTGCCCGTCGGTCAGCGAGCTGTCGACTGGCGTTTCCGCGGCAACGAACGTTAGTCGTCGGCGCCGAGACTGCTGACCGCTCCGTTGTGCCTAATTCAGACGTCGTCCGACCGGTAACTCTTCCGAGCGCTTTCGTGACCCTCCTTTCTCTCCGTCCGTCGTTCGTCGTCGTCGACCTCCTCACACGAAGGAACGCACGTTCGAGAAAAACGGCGGCGGCGCTCTCGAGTGCGTTCGCCGGTCTTAATTTTTCTGAGCTACTACATTCTGTCACGACTCGATCGTAGTTCGCGGCGCCGGCGAGAAACGACGACGACGACGACGACGAGGAGTAAAAGAAAAAAAAACGAAACGGGAAACGCTCAGGCTGGGCTGACCATGCCTTAAGGAACTGCTGCTCTTCGTTAACGACCGTGCATTTAATTTACTAGTAAATAGAGAATCGCACGCGTGCGTACCGTTTCCAGCACATTACCCGTTTCTTTACTCGCTTCCACGCCTGCCTGCCTGCCTGCCTGCCTGCCTGCCTGCCTTCCTTCCTTCCTTACTTCCCTCCTTCCTTCCTTCCTTCCTTCCTTCCTTCCTTCCTTCCTTCCTTCCTTCCTTCCTTCCTTCCAGGTCAGCCAGCCGGTCGCCAGGTCTAGCAGGCTCTGGCGCCGGCCGACGGGTCTACCGGGCTCGGGCGCCGGGCGGTGGGCCTACGGGGCTCGGGCGCCAGCCGACGGGCCTACGGGGCTCGGGCGCCGACCGACGGGTCTACCGGGCCCCGGCGCCGGCCAACGGGTCTGCCGGGCTCGGGCGCTGACCGAACGGTCTACTGGGCTCGGGCGCCGGACGGCGGGTCTACCGGGCTCGAGGGCCGGCCGACGGGTCCACCGGGCTCGGGCGCCGGCCGACGGGCCCGCCGGGCTCGGGCGCCGGCCGACGGGTCTGCCGGGCTCGGGCGCCGACCGAACGGTCTACCGGGCTCGGGCGCCGGCCGACGGGTCTACGGGGCTCGGGCGCCGCCCGACGGGTCTACGGGGCTCGGGCGCCGGCCGACGGGTCTGCCGGGCTCGGGCGCCGGCCGCCACGTCTGCCGGGCTCCGGCCCCGTTTGACAGGTCTACCGGGCTCCGGCGCCGGCCGCCACGTCCACCGGGCTCCGGCGCCGGCCGCCACGTCCACCGGGCTCCGGCGCCGGCCGCCACGTCTACCGGGCTCCGGCGCCGGCCGCCACGTCTACCGGGCTCCGGCGCCGGCCGCCTCGTCTACCGGGCTCCGGCGCCGGCCGCCTCGTCTACCGGGCTCCGGCGCCGGCCGCCACGTCTACCGGGCTCCGGCGCCGGCCGCCTCGTCTACCGGGCTCCGGCGCCGGCCGCCACGTCTACCGGGCTCCGGCGCCGGCCGCCTCGTCTACCGGGCTCCGGCGCCGGCCGCCTCGTCTACCGGGCTCCGGCGCCGGCCGCCTCGTCTACCGGGCTCCGGCGCCGGCCGCCACGTCTACCGGGCTCCGGCGCCGGCCGCCTCGTCTACCGGGCTCCGGCGCCGGCCGCCACGTCTACCGGGCTCCGGCGCCGGCCGCCACGTC
>NW_026776405.1:77500-80000 GCF_030936135.1 Gavia stellata
CGGACGGGGCGCGGTGGCGGTGTTCTTCCCCCCCCTTTCCCCCGCACCTCCCCCTCCCCGGTCTACCGGGAGCGGGGCGGGCCGGTGCGTGGTGGAGGGGTGGGGGGGGGTGTCCGCTGCCGACGCCGCCTTCGGCGGGCGAGGCTCCGCCGGGTTCCCGTCCCGCGCCGGCGGGCGGCCCGAGCCACGGCTCTCCTCCTTGGGCGCAGCGCCGGGCTAACTGAGGGAAACCCCGGGCCCCGGGAAGGAGGAGGGGGTGGCGGTGGCGGCGGATGCCGGGCGCGCCCCCGCGGGCGGACGCTCTCCCGAGGGCGGCAGCGGGGGAGGCACCCCCGCGGGGCCTGCAGGTCGTTTCCCTCACCCCAGGGCCAGGTACCTAGCGTCCGCGCTTCCGCGGCCCTCCCTCGGCGGGGCCGGGGGCCGAAGGCCGCGGAGAGGCCGGGCGGAGGTTTAAAGACTCGGGCGGCTCGATGCGAGCGCCGCGGGGGGCGGGCCGGGCGGTGGCCTGGAAGGGGCGGGAGTTGCTCCCCGTAAGCCCCTGGCTGGTGCGCGCCGCCCGTGCTCGTCCCGCGGCGAGCCGCCGTGCTGGGGAGGGGGTCCCACTGCCCCCCCCTCTCCGCGGTCCGGTCTCGGCAGAGAGACCGCGGCGCGCGGTCGGCCCTTGGGCCGGCCGGCCTGCCTGCCTGCCTCGAGACGGGCGAGTCCCCGCGGTGGGGGCCCGCCGGGCGGCCGCCGGGCCGCCGCGCCTCCGTCGCGGCGCTGCGCCGCGCCGCGCCCCCGCTCCCTCTCCGCCCCGGCGAGCCGCTCGGCGGCCTCCCGCCGGCGGCGGGGGGGGGGTGCGGCAAGCCGGCCGAGCGGCGTCGGTGCCGCTCGGCCCGCCGGTCGGCCGGGCAAGCGCCCGCCGCCCGCCGCGGCTCCCCCGGCCCGGGCCCTGCCCGCCGCTCCCCCCCCTTCGCCCTTCCCCGGCCGCGCCGGGCGGGTGGGCGGGCGGGCGTGCGGCCGGGGGCGTCCCACTCCCGGTCTCCGCGTGGAAACGGGGAGAGCGGGCGGCGCCCCCGGCTTAGCGCGCCGTCTGCCTTCCGCCCTGGCGCGTGCCGGCGGAAGGGCCGGAGGCGGGAAGCGGCGGCGGCGGTGCCGGGAGGGGCAGCCGTTTGGGCGCGGCGGGTGGGCGCCGTCCGGTGGGCCGCGGGCCGCGGCGTCGCCGCGCTGGCTCGGGCCCTGGCGCGCGGAGCCGCCGGCGGAGCCGGCGGGCTGTCGTAGCGCGGCGTTAGCAGCCTGCGCGGAGGCGCGCGCGGGGCCGGCGGGGCGCCCCGCCGCTGCCCGGCAGCTTGCTGCAGCAGCAGCAGGCGCAGCAGCGGCCGTCCGTGTGCCGAGCGAGGCAGGCAGGCGGCCGGGCGGCGCGGCCGGGCGTGCGCCGCTGCCTCCGTGCGGGGGGAGGCCCTGCGGGGGCCGGGCCGAGCCCGGGCGCCTGGTCTGCCTCGGAAGCGAGCGAGGTGCGTGTTTGCCAGGTCGTCGGCCGGGAGCGCGGGCTCCCCGCCCTCGCCGTTGGCGGGGCTTCGTTGCCCCCGCCGTCCCGTCCCGTGTCGTGTGTGTGCTCCGGTACGGTGAGCCGAGGCGCGAGGCCTCTCCGTCGCGCCGCGTGGCGTCCCCTCCGCGCGGGCGGGCGGGGGCGGGCGGGCGGGCGGTGGGCCTCCCTCAGCGAGGAGAAAGGGGCCGCGTTTGGCGCGCGGTCCCGGCCCCCCCGCGCGCGCGGGGCGGTGCCGAAAGGCAGACAACTCTTAGCGGTGGATCACTCGGCTCGTGCGTCGATGAAGAACGCAGCTAGCTGCGAGAATTAATGTGAATTGCAGGACACATTGATCATCGACACTTCGAACGCACTTGCGGCCCCGGGTTCCTCCCGGGGCTACGCCTGTCTGAGCGTCGCTTGACGATCAATCGCCGGCTGCGCCGCCGCCGCCCTCGTCCGGGCGGCGGGCCGCAGCGGCGCGGCTGGGGTGCCTCGCAGGCCCCGCGTGCGGCGGCCCCGGGCCGGAGAGCGGTTTGCCCGCCTCCCGGCGCCGCGGTCGGCCGCGCGGGCCTTCGTCCCCCTAAGTGGAGACTCGGGGAGCGCTCCGAAGCTCCCCGCTCCCGGAGCGCCCGCTGGGCGGAGCTCGTCCCGCCGGGGGCCGCCAGGGTGCGTCGGGCCGGCCGGGCCCGGTCGCGGCGGTGGGGAAGAGCGAGCGAGGGGGGGCGGAGGCGCGGTCCTCTCGCCCACCCCCGGCGTCCCGCGCGGGCGGCTGTCTGCGGGTGGGTGCCGCGGCGGTGCCGTGCCGTGCTGCCGCCCGCGCGCGCGTGCGCGCCGGGGAGGCGGGGGGGGGGTGTCCTCCCCGCCGCCGCCGCCGCCTCCTTCTCCTCTTTCCCGAGCCCCCGCCGCGCCCCGGGTGGCGCGGCGCGGCACCGTGCCGCGCCGCCCGGCTGCCCGCCGGGCCGTCGCCCCGGGCCGTCGCCCCGGGGGGCC
>NW_026776405.1:85000-87500 GCF_030936135.1 Gavia stellata
CCGCTCCCTCCGCCGCTCCTCCGGAAGAGCTGTGCTCCAGAGCCCTGGCCAGCCGCGTCGCCCCTTCTCGGGACACGCTCCGGCACCTCGACGTCCTTCGCGTAGCGAGGGGGGGCCCAACGCTGAACGCGCTAGTCGAGAGGCGGCCTCGGCGGCGCCGAGCACGACGGGCACGATCGCTCCCCTGGTCCCGCTGGCCACGCTCTTTGCGATGCAGGCCGGGAGGCTCTCGGCCGCCTTGGCCGCCGGGCCCTCCTCAGCCGGCCGTCGACCGACAAACCCCCCCCGGGGCCTTCTCTGCAGGGGCAGCTTTCCGGCCACCTGTCCCCAAGCCCCTAGCCTCGCACGGGGGTCGTCGTGACCGAAGCGCGGGACCCGGCACTTGGCCTCGTCGAAGCTCCTACAATTGGCCCCGGACCCAGCCAGCCAGCCTGTCCAGGTCCCTCTGCGGAGCCTTCCCACCCTCCAGCGACTCAGGGTACGGCGGGCCGCCCTGCCCGCCCGCGGGGGGGGGGGGGGGTGGGGGGGTGGCGGGGGGGGCGTCTAGGGCGCCGCCCTCCCGAGCGGTTAGATTCGCGCGGGGGCTGCCTGCGGGCGTCCGCCCGGTCCTGTGGCGGTGCCGGTGGGGTTTTTTCCCCTCCACCCCCCCGTCACGAGGTCGGCAATCATCGGCCGAGACTTCGCAAAAGAAAACGGTCCCTAAAAAGTTCGCGCGCCACTCGTTCGTTCGTCTCGGCGTCGTTGCCCGTCGGTCAGCGAGCTGTCGACTGGCGTTTCCGCGGCAACGAACGTTAGTCGTCGGCGCCGAGACTGCTGACCGCTCCGTTGTGCCTAATTCAGACGTCGTCCGACCGGTAACTCTTCCGAGCGCTTTCGTGACCCTCCTTTCTCTCCGTCCGTCGTTCGTCGTCGTCGACCTCCTCACACGAAGGAACGCACGTTCGAGAAAAACGGCGGCGGCGCTCTCGAGTGCGTTCGCCGGTCTTAATTTTTCTGAGCTACTACATTCTGTCACGACTCGATCGTAGTTCGCGGCGCCGGCGAGAAACGACGACGACGACGACGACGAGGAGTAAAAGAAAAAAAAACGAAACGGGAAACGCTCAGGCTGGGCTGACCATGCCTTAAGGAACTGCTGCTCTTCGTTAACGACCGTGCATTTAATTTACTAGTAAATAGAGAATCGCACGCGTGCGTACCGTTTCCAGCACATTACCCGTTTCTTTACTCGCTTCCACGCCTGCCTGCCTGCCTGCCTGCCTTCCTTCCTTCCTTACTTCCCTCCTTCCTTCCTTCCTTCCTTCCTTCCTTCCTTCCTTCCAGGTCAGCCAGCCGGTCGCCAGGTCTAGCAGGCTCTGGCGCCGGCCGACGGGTCTACCGGGCTCGGGCGCCGGGCGGTGGGCCTACGGGGCTCGGGCGCCAGCCGACGGGCCTACGGGGCTCGGGCGCCGACCGACGGGTCTACCGGGCCCCGGCGCCGGCCAACGGGTCTGCCGGGCTCGGGCGCTGACCGAACGGTCTACTGGGCTCGGGCGCCGGACGGCGGGTCTACCGGGCTCGAGGGCCGGCCGACGGGTCCACCGGGCTCGGGCGCCGGCCGACGGGCCCGCCGGGCTCGGGCGCCGGCCGACGGGTCTGCCGGGCTCGGGCGCCGACCGAACGGTCTACCGGGCTCGGGCGCCGGCCGACGGGTCTGCCGGGCTCGGGCGCCGGCCGAACGGTCTACGGGGCTCGGGCGCCGCCCGACGGGTCTACGGGGCTCGGGCGCCGGCCGACGGGTCTGCCGGGCTCGGGCGCCGGCCGCCACGTCTGCCGGGCTCCGGCCCCGTTTGACAGGTCTACCGGGCTCCGGCGCCGGCCGCCACGTCCACCGGGCTCCGGCGCCGGCCGCCACGTCCACCGGGCTCCGGCGCCGGCCGCCACGTCTACCGGGCTCCGGCGCCGGCCGCCACGTCTACCGGGCTCCGGCGCCGGCCGCCTCGTCTACCGGGCTCCGGCGCCGGCCGCCTCGTCTACCGGGCTCCGGCGCCGGCCGCCACGTCTACCGGGCTCCGGCGCCGGCCGCCTCGTCTACCGGGCTCCGGCGCCGGCCGCCACGTCTACCGGGCTCCGGCGCCGGCCGCCTCGTCTACCGGGCTCCGGCGCCGGCCGCCTCGTCTACCGGGCTCCGGCGCCGGCCGCCTCGTCTACCGGGCTCCGGCGCCGGCCGCCACGTCTACCGGGCTCCGGCGCCGGCCGCCTCGTCTACCGGGCTCCGGCGCCGGCCGCCACGTCTACCGGGCTCCGGCGCCGGCCGCCACGTCTACCGGGCTCCGGCGGGACTTGGTCGCAGTGCTCGAGCTGAACGGTAGACCTGTTTGCCGCGCCGCTCGCGGGGACGTGACCAAGGGGTCGCTGTGTCGCGCTGCCTCCAGTTACGTCATCGTAACAGGCAGCGTCATTGGCGGGCCTCCCCGGCGGGAGGAGTTAGCGCTCTTGGAGTTCGCAGGGGCTGTGGACT
>NW_026776406.1:0-60244 GCF_030936135.1 Gavia stellata
TGTGTTGAATTTTTGGCCAGATTGAGCAGGAGAGGCTGTGTACGTTGGAAGTTTTAGCAGCCTAAACAAGTTCAGAGCCCAAGTGTTTGTGGTTCGTTTGAGAGGTTACCAGTGGGAGATGAGGACCAGCAAGAGCTTTCAGGGCTGGCACCTTTAGTGTAAGAGCAATCGCTGGACGTTCACAATTTCGGTGTTGAGCTCTGCCAGATTGAGCAGGAGAGGCTGTGTACGTTGGAAGTTTTAGCAGCCTAAACAAGTTCAGAGCCCAAGTGTTTGTGGTTCGTTTGAGAGGTTACCAGTGGGAGATGAGGACCAGCAAGAGCTTTCAGGGCTGGCACCTTTAGTGTAGGAGCAATCCCTGGACGTTCACAATTTCGGTGTTGAATTTTGGCGAGATTGAGCAGGAGAGGCTGTGTACGTTGGAAGTTTTAGTAGGCTAAACAAGTTCAGAGCCCAAGTGTTTGTGGTTCGTTTGAGAGGTTACCAGTGGAGATGAGGACCAGCAAGAGCTTTCAGGGCTGGCACCTTTAGTGTAGGAGCAAGCGCTGGACGTTCGCAATTTCGGTGTTGAATTTTGGCCAGATTGAGCAGGAGAGGCTGTGTACGTTGGAAGTTTTAGCAGCCTAAACAAGTTCAGAGCCCAAGTGTTTGTGGTTCGTTTGAGAGGTAACCAGTGGGAGATGAGGACCAGCAAGAGCTTTCAGGGCTGGCACCTTTAGTGTAAGAGCAATCGCTGGACGTTCACAATTTCGGTGTTGAGCTCTGGCCAGATTGAGCAGAGAGGCTGTGTACGTTGGAAGTTTTAGCAGCCTAAACAAGTTCAGAGCCCAAGTGTTTGTGGTTCGTTTGAGAGGTTACCAGTGGGAGATGAGGACCAGCAAGAGCTTTCAGGGCTGGCACCTTTAGTGTAGGAGCAATCCCTGGACGTTCACAATTTCGGTGTTGAATTTTGGCCAGATTGAGCAGGAGAGGCTGTGTACGTTGGAAGTTTTAGTAGGCTAAACAAGTTCAGAGCCCAAGTGTTTGTGGTTCGTTGTGAGAGGTTACCAGTGGGAGATGAGGACCAGCAAGAGCTTTCAGGGCTGGCACCTTTAGTGTAGGAGCAATCGCTGGACGTTCGCAATTTCGGTGTTGAGCTCTGGCCAGATTGAGCAGGAGAGGCTGTGTACGTTGGAAGTTTTAGTAGGCTAAACACAGTTCAGAGCCCAAGTGTTTGTGGTTCGTTTGAGAGGTTACCAGTGGGAGATGAGGACCAGCAAGAGCTTTCAGGGCTGGCACCTTTAGTGTAGGAGCAATCGCTGGACGTTCGCATGTCGGTGTTGAGCTCTGGCCAGATTGAGCAGGAGAGGCTGTGTACGTTGGAAGTTTTAGTAGGCTAACAAGTTCAGAGCCCAAGTGTTTGTGGTTCGTTTGAGAGGTTACCAGTGGGAGATGAGGACCAGCAAGAGCTTTCAGGGCTGCACCTTTAGTGTAGGAGCAATCCCTGGACGTTCGCAATTTCGGTGTTGAGCTCTGGCCAGATTGAGCAGGAGAGGCTGTGTACGTTGGAAGTTTTAGTAGGCTAAACAAGTTCAGAGCCCAAGTGTTTGTGGTTCGTTTGAGAGGTTACCAGTGGGAGATGAGGACCAGCAGAGCTTTCAGGGCTGGCACCTTTAGTGTAGGAGCAAGCGCTGGACGTTCGCAATTTCGGTGTTGAGCTCTGGCCAGATTGAGCAGGAGAGGCTGTGTACGTTGGAAGTTTTAGTAGGCTAAACAAGTTCAGAGCCCAAGTGTTTGTGGTTCGTTTGAGAGGTTACAGTGGGAGATGAGGACCAGCAAGAGCTTTCAGGGCTGGCACCTTTAGTGTAGGAGCAATCCCTGGACGTTCGTAATTTCGGTGTTGAATTTTGGGCAGATTGAGCAGGAGAGGCTGTGTACGTTGGAAGTTTTAGTAGGCTAAACAAGTTCAGAGCCCAAGTGTTTGTGGTTCGTTTGAGAGGTTCCCAGTGGGAGATGAGGACCAGCAAGAGCTTTCAGGCTGGCACCTTTAGTGTAGGAGCAATCCCTGGACGTTCACAATTTCGGTGTTGAATTTTGGCCAGATTGAGCAGGAGAGGCTGTGTACGTTGGAAGTTTTAGTAGGCTAAAACAAGTTCAGAGCCCAAGTGTTTGTGGTTCGTTTGAGAGGTTACCAGTGGGAGATGAGGACCAGCAAGAGCTTTCAGGGCTGGCACCTTTAGTGTAGGAGCAATCGCTGGACGTTCACAATTTCGGTGTTGAGCTCTGGCCAGATTGAGCAGGAGAGGCTGTGTACGTTGGAAGTTTTAGTAGGCTAAACAAGTTCAGAGCCGAAGTGTTTGTGGTTCGTTTGAGAGGTTACCAGTGGGAGATGAGGACCAGCAAGAGCTTTCAGGGCTGGCACCTTTAGTGTAGAGCAATCGCTGGACGTTCGCAATTTCGGTGTTGAGCTCTGGCCAGATTGAGCAGGAGAGGCTGTGTACGTTGGAAGTTTTAGTAGGCTAAACAAGTTCAGAGGCCAAGTGTTTGTGGTTCGTTTGAGAGGTTACCAGTGGGAGATGAGGACCAGCAAGAGCTTTCAGGGCTGGCACCTTTAGTGTAGGAGCAAGCGCTGGACGTTCACAATTTCGGTGTTGAGCTCTGGCCAGATTGAGCAGGAGAGGCTGTGTACGTTGAAGTTTTAGTAGGCTAAACAAGTTCAGAGCCCAAGTGTTTGTGGTTCATTTGAGAGGTTACCAGTGGGAGATGAGGACCAGCAAGAGCTTTCAGGGCTGGCGCCTTTAGTGTAGGAGCAATCCCTGGACGTTCGCAATTTCGGTGTTGAGCTCTGGCCAGATTGAGCAGGAGAGGCTGTGTACGTTGGAAGTTTTAGTAGGCTAAACAAGTTCAGAGCCCAAGTGTTTGTGGTTCGTTTGAGAGGTTACCAGTGGGAGATGAGGACCAGCAAGAGCTTTCAGGGCTGGCACCTTTAGTGTAGGAGCAAGCGCTGGACGTTCGCAATTTCGGTGTTGAGCTCTGGCCAGATTGAGCAGGAGAGGCTGTGTACGTTGGAAGTTTTAGTAGGCTAAACAAGTTCAGAGCCCAAGTGTTTGTGGTTCGTTTGAGAGGTTACCAGTGGAGATGAGGACCAGCAAGAGCTTTCAGGGCTGGCACCTTTAGTGTAGGAGCAATCGCTGGACGTTCGCAATTTCGGTGTTGAGCTCTGGCCAGATTGAGCAGGAGAGGCTGTGTACGTTGGAAGTTTTAGTAGGCTAAACAAGTTCAGAGCCCAAGTGTTTGTGGTTCGTTTGAGAGGTTACCAGTGGGAGATGAGGACCAGCAAGAGCTTTCAGGGCTGGCACCTTTAGTGTAGGAGCAAGCGCTGGACGTTCACAATTTCGGTGTTGATTTTGGCCAGATTGAGCAGGAGAGGCTGTGTACGTTGGAAGTTTTAGTAGGCTAAACAAGTTCAGAGCCCAAGTGTTTGTGGTTCATTTGAGAGGTTACCAGTGGAGATGAGGACCAGCAAGAGCTTTCAGGGCTGGCACCTTTAGTGTAGGAGCAATCCCTGGACGTTCGCAATTTCGGTGTTGAGCTCTGGCCAGATTGAGCAGGAGAGGCTGTGTACGTTGGAAGTTTTAGTAGGCTAAACAAGTTCAGAGCCCAAGTGTTTGTGGTTCGTTTGAGAGGTTACCAGTGGGAGATGAGGACCAGCAAGAGCTTTCAGGGCTGGCACCTTTAGTGTAGGAGCAAGCGCTGGACGTTCGCAATTTCGGTGTTGAGCTCTGGCCAGATTGAGCAGGAGAGGCTGTGTACGTTGGAAGTTTTAGTAGGCTAAACAAGTTCAGAGCCCAAGTGTTTGTGGTTCGTTTGAGAGGTTACCAGTGGGAGATGAGGACCAGCAAGAGCTTTCAGGGCTGGCACCTTTAGTGTAGGAGCAAGCGCTGGACGTTCGCAATTTCGGTGTTGAATTTTGGCCAGATTGAGCAGGAGAGGCTGTGTACGTTGGAAGTTTTAGTAGGCTAAACAAGTTCAGAGGCCAAGTGTTTGTGGTTCGTTTGAGAGGTTACCAGTGGGAGATGAGGACCAGCAAGAGCTTTCAGGGCTGGCACCTTTAGTGTAGGAGCAATCGCTGGACGTTCGCAATTTCGGTGTTGAGCTCTGGCCAGATTGAGCAGGAGAGGCTGTGTACGTTGGAAGTTTTAGTAGGCTAAACAAGTTCAGAGCCCAAGTGTTTGTGGTTCGTTTGAGAGGTTACCAGTGGGAGATGAGGACCAGCAAGAGCTTTCAGGGCTGGCACCTTTAGTGTAAGAGCAATCGCTGGACGTTCACAATTTCGGTGTTGAGCTCTGGCCAGATTGAGCAGGAGAGGCTGTGTACGTTGGAAGTTTTAGCAGCCTAAACAAGTTCAGAGCCCAAGTGTTTGTGGTTCGTTTGAGAGGTTACCAGTGGGAGATGAGGACCAGCAAGAGCTTTCAGGGCTGGCGCCTTTAGTGTAGGAGCAATCCCTGGACGTTCGCAATTTCGGTGTTGAGCTCTGGCCAGATTGAGCAGGAGAGGCTGTGTACGTTGGAGTTAGTAGTGTTTTAGTAGGCTAACAAGTTCAGAGCCCAAGTGTTTGTGGTTCGTTTGAGAGGTTACCAGTGGGAGATGAGGACCAGCAAGAGCTTTCAGGGCTGGCACCTTTAGTGTAGGAGCAAGCGCTGGACGTTCGCAATTTCGGTGTTGAGCTCTGGCCAGATTGAGCAGGAGAGGCTGTGTACGTTGGAAGTTTTAGTAGGCTAAACAAGTTCAGAGCCCAAGTGTTTGTGGTTCGTTTGAGAGGTTACCAGTGGGAGATGAGGACCAGCAAGAGCTTTCAGGGCTGGCACCTTTAGTGTAGGAGCAATCGCTGGACGTTCGCAATTTCGGTGTTGAGCTCTGGCCAGATTGAGCAGGAGAGGCTGTGTACGTTGGAAGTTTTAGTAGGCTAAACAAGTTCAGAGCCCAAGTGTTTGTGGTTCGTTTGAGAGGTTACCAGAGGGAGATGAGGACCAGCAAGAGCTTTCAGGGCTGGCACCTTTAGTGTAGGAGCAATCGCTGGACGTTCACAATTTCGGTGTTGAATTTTGGCCAGATTGAGCAGGAGAGGCTGTGTACGTTGGAAGTTTTAGTAGGCTAAACAAGTTCAGAGCCCAAGTGTTTGTGGTTCATTTGAGAGGTTACCAGTGGGAGATGAGGACCAGCAAGAGCTTTCAGGGCTGGCACCTTTAGTGTAGGAGCAATCCCTGGACGTTCGCAATTTCGGTGTTGAGCTCTGGCCAGATTGAGCAGGAGAGGCTGTGTACGTTGGAAGTTTTAGTAGGCTAAACAAGTTCAGAGCCCAAGTGTTTGTGTTCGTTGAGAGGTTACCAGTGGGAGATGAGGACCAGCAAGAGCTTTCAGGGCTGGCACCTTTAGTGTAGGAGCAAGCGCTGGACGTTCGCAATTTCGGTGTTGAGCTCTGGCCAGATTGAGCAGGAGAGGCTGTGTACGTTGGAAGTTTTAGTAGGCTAAACAAGTTCAGAGCCAAGTGTTTGTGGTTCGTTTGAGAGGTTACCAGTGGGAGATGAGGACCAGCAAGAGCTTTCAGGGCTGGCACCTTTAGTGTAGGAGCAAGCGCTGGACGTTCGCAATTTCGGTGTTGAATTTTGGCCAGATTGAGCAGGAGAGGCTGTGTACGTTGGAAGTTTTAGTAGGCTAAACAAGTTCAGAGGCCAAGTGTTTGTGGTTCGTTTGAGAGGTTACCAGTGGGAGATGACCAGCAAGAGCTTTCAGGGCTGGCACCTTTAGTGTAGGAGCAATCGCTGACGTTCGCAATTTCGGTGTTGAGCTCTGGCCAGATTGAGCAGGAGAGGCTGTGTACGTTTGGAAGTTTTAGTAGGCTAAACAAGTTCAGAGCCCAAGTGTTTGTGGTTCATTTGAGAGGTTACCAGTGGGAGATGAGGACCAGCAAGAGCTTTCAGGGCTGGCACCTTTAGTGTAGGAGCAATCCCTGGACGTTCGCAATTTCGGTGTTGAGCTCTGGCCAGATTGAGCAGGAGAGGCTGTGTACGTTGGAAGTTTTAGTAGGCTAAACAAGTTCAGAGCCCAAGTGTTTGTGGTTCGTTTGAGAGGTACCAGTGGGAGATGAGGACCAGCAAGAGCTTTCAGGGCTGGCACCTTTAGTGTAGGAGCAAGCGCTGGACGTTCGCAATTTCGGTGTTGAGCTCTGGCCAGATTGAGCAGGAGAGGCTGTGTACGTTGGAAGTTTTAGTAGGCTAAACAAGTTCAGAGCCCAAGTGTTTGTGGTTCGTTTGAGAGGTTACCAGTGGGAGATGAGGACCAGCAAGAGCTTTCAGGGCTGGCACCTTTAGTGTAGGAGCAAGCGCTGGACGTTCGCAATTTCGGTGTTGAGCTCTGGCCAGATTGAGCAGGAGAGGCTGTGTACGTTGGAAGTTTTAGTAGGCTAAACAAGTTCAGAGGCCAAGTGTTTGTGGTTCGTTTGAGAGGTTACCAGTGGGAGATGAGGACCAGCAAGAGCTTTCAGGGCTGGCACCTTTAGTGTAGGAGCAATCGCTGGACGTTCGCAATTTCGGTGTTGAGCTCTGGCCAGATTGAGCAGGAGAGGCTGTGTACGTTGAAGTTTTAGTAGGCTAAACAAGTTCAGAACCCAAGTGTTTGTGGTTCGTTTGAGAGGTTACCAGTGGGAGATGAGGACCAGCAAGAGCTTTCAGGGCTGGCACCTTTAGTGTAAGAGCAATCGCTGGACGTTCACAATTTCGGTGTTGAGCTCTGGCCAGATTGAGCAGGAGAGGCTGTGTACGTTGGAAGTTTTAGCAGCCTAAACAATTTCAGAGCCCAAGTGTTTGTGGTTCGTTTGAGAGGTTACCAGTGGGAGATGAGGACCAGCAAGAGCTTTCAGGGCTGGCACCTTTAGTGTAGGAGCAAGCGCTGGACGTTCGAATTTCGGTGTTGAATTTTGGCCAGATTGAGCAGGAGAGGCTGTGTACGTTGGAAGTTTAGTAGGCTAAACAAGTTCAGAGCCCAAGTGTTTGTGGTTCGTTTGAGAGGTTACCAGTGGGAGATGAGGACCAGCAAGAGCTTTCAGGGCTGGCACCTTTAGTGTAGGAGCAATCGCTGGACGTTCGCAATGTCGGTGTTGAGCTCTGGCCAGATTGAGCAGGAGAGGCTGTGTACGTTGGAAGTTTTAGTAGGCTAAACAAGTTCAGAACCCAAGTGTTTGTGGTCGTTTGAGAGGTTACCAGTGGGAGATGAGGACCAGCAAGAGCTTTCAGGGCTGGCACCTTTAGTGTAAGAGCAATCTCTGGACGTTCACAATTTTGGTGTTGAGCTCTGGCCAGATTGAGCAGGAGAGGCTGTGTACGTTGGAAGTTTTAGCAGCCTAAACAATTTCAGAGCCCAAGTTTTTGTGGTTCGTTTGAGAGGTTACCAGTGGGAGATGAGGACCAGCAAGAGCTTTCAGGGCTGGCACCTTTAGTGTAGGAGCAATCCCTGGACGTTCACAATTTCGGTGTTGAATTTTGGCCAGATTGAGCAGGAGAGGCTGTGTACGTTGAAGTTTTAGTAGGCTAAACAAGTTCAGAGCCAAGTGTTTGTGGTTCGTTTGAGAGGTTACCAGTGGGAGATGAGGACCAGCAAGAGCTTTCAGGGCTGGCACCTTAGTGTAGGAGCAATCGCTGGACGTTCGCATTTCGGTGTTGAGCTCTGGCCAGATTGAGCAGGAGAGGCTGTGTACGTTGGAAGTTTTAGTAGGCTAAACAAGTTCAGAGCCCAAGTGTTTGTGGTTCGTTTGAGAGGTTACCAGTGGGAGATGAGGACCTGCAAGAGCTTTCAGGGCTGGCACCTTTAGTGTAGGAGCAATCGCTGGACGTTCGCAATTTCGGTGTTGAGCTCTGGCCAGATTGAGCAGGAGAGGCTGTGTACGTTGGAAGTTTTAGTAGGCTAAACAAGTTCAGAGCCCAAGTGTTTGTGGTTCGTTTGAGAGGTTACCAGTGGGAGATGAGGACCAGCAAGAGCTTTCAGGGCTGGCACCTTTAGTGTAGGAGCAATCGCTGGACGTTCGCAATTTCGGTGTTGAGCTCTGGCCAGATTGAGCAGGAGAGGCTGTGTACGTTGGAAGTTTTAGTAGGCTAAACAAGTTCAGAGCCCAAGTGTTTGTGGTTCGTTGAGAGGTTACCAGTGGGAGATGAGGACCAGCAAGAGCTTTCAGGGCTGGCACCTTTAGTGTAGGAGCAAGCGCTGGACGTTCGCAATTTCGGTGTTGAGCTCTGGCCAGATTGAGCAGGAGAGGCTGTGTACGTTGGAAGTTTTAGTAGGCTAAACAAGTTCAGAGCCCAAGTGTTTGTGGTTCGTTTGAGAGGTTACCAGTGGGAGATGAGGACCAGCAAGAGCTTTCAGGGCTGGCACCTTTAGTGTAGGAGCAATCCCTGGACGTTCACAATTTCGGTGTTGAATTTTGGCCAGATTGAGCAGGAGAGGCTGTGTACGTTGGAAGTTTTAGTAGGCTAAACAAGTTCAGAGCCCAACTGCTTTGTGGTTCGTTTGAGAGGTTACCAGTGGGAGATGAGGACCAGCAAGAGCTTTCAGGGCTGGCACCTTTAGTGTAGGAGCAAGCGCTGGACGTTCGCAATTTCGGTGTTGAATTTGGCCAGATTGAGCAGGAGAGGCTGTGTACGTTGGAAGTTTTAGTAGGCTAAACAAGTTCAGAGGCCAAGTGTTTGTGGTTCGTTTGAGAGGTACCAGTGGGAGATGAGGACCAGCAAGAGCTTTCAGGCTGGCACCTTTAGTGTAGGAGCAATCGCTGGACGTTCGCAATTCGGTGTTGAGCTCTGGCCAGATTGAGGCAGGAGAGGGAGTGTACGTTGGAAAGTTTTAGTAGGCTAAACAAGTTCAGAACCCAAGTGTTTGTGGTTCGTTTGAGAGGTTACCAGTGGGAGATGAGGACCAGCAAGAGCTTTCAGGGCTGGCACCTTTAGTGTAGGAGCAATCCCTGGACGTTCACAATTTCGGTGTTGAATTTTGGCCAGATTGAGCAGGAGAGGCTGTGTACGTTGGAAGTTTAGTAGGCTAAACAAGTTCAGAGCCCAAGTGTTTGTGGTTCATTTGAGAGGTTACCAGTGGGAGATGAGGACCAGCAAGAGCTTTCAGGGCTGGCACCTTAGTGTAGGAGCAATCCCTGGACGTTCGCAATTTCGGTGTTGAGCTCTGGCCAGATTGAGCAGGAGAGGCTGTGTACGTTGGAAGTTTTAGTAGGCTAAACAAGTTCAGAGCCCAAGTGTTTGTGGTTCGTTTGAGAGGTTACCAGTGGGAGATGAGGACCAGCAAGAGCTTTCAGGGCTGGCACCTTTAGTGTAGGAGCAATCCTTGGACGTTCGCAATGTCGGTGTTGAGCTCTGGCCAGATTGAGCAGGAGAGGCTGTGTACGTTGGAAGTTTTAGTAGGCTAAACAAGTTCAGAGCCCAAGTGTTTGTGGTTCGTTTGAGAGGTTACCAGTGGGAGATGAGGACCAGCAAGAGCTTTCAGGGCTGGCACCTTTAGTGTAGGAGCAAGCGCTGGACGTTCGCAATTTTGGTGTTGAGCTCTGGCCAGATTGAGCAGGAGAGGCTGTGTACGTTGGAAGTTTTAGTAGGCTAAACAAGTTCAGAACCCAAGTGTTTGTGGTTCGTTTGAGAGGTTACCAGTGGGAGATGAGGACCAGCAAGAGCTTTCAGGGCTGGCACCTTTAGTGTAGGAGCAAGCGCTGGACGTTCGCAATTTCGGTGTTGAGCTCTGGCCAGATTGAGCAGGAGAGGCTGTGTACGTTGGAAGTTTTAGTAGGCTAAACAAGTTCAGAGCCCAAGTGTTTGTGGTTCGTTTGAGAGGTTACCAGTGGGAGATGAGGACCAGCAAGAGCTTTCAGGGCTGGCACCTTTAGTGTAGGAGCAATCGCTGGACGTTCGCAATTTCGGTGTTGAGCTCTGGCCAGATTGAGCAGGAGAGGCTGTGTACGTTGGAAGTTTTAGTAGGCTAAACAAGTTCAGAGGCCCAAGTGTTTGTGGTTCGTTTGAGAGGTTACCAGTGGAGATGAGGACCAGCAAGAGCTTTCAGGGCTGGCACCTTTAGTGTAGGAGCAATCGCTGGACGTTCACAATTTCGGTGTTGAGCTCTGGCCAGATTGAGCAGGAGAGGCTGTGTACGTTGGAAGTTTTAGTAGGCTAAACAAGTTCAGAGCCCAAGTGTTTGTGGTTCGTTTGAGAGGTTACCAGTGGGAGATGAGGACCAGCAAGAGCTTTCAGGGCTGGCACCTTTAGTGTAGGAGCAATCCTTGGACGTTCGCAATTTCGGTGTTGAGCTCTGGCCAGATTGAGCAGGAGAGGCTGTGTACGTTGGAAGTTTTAGTAGGCTAAACAAGTTCAGAGCCCAAGTGTTTGTGGTTCGTTTGAGAGGTTACCAGTGGGAGATGAGGACCAGCAAGAGCTTTCAGGGCTGGCACCTTTAGTGTAGGAGCAATCCCTGGACGTTCGCAATTTCGGTGTTGAGCTCTGGCCAAGATTGAGCAGGAGAGGCTGTGTACGTTGGAAGTTTTAGTAGGCTAAACAAGTTCAGAGCCCATGTGTTTGTGGTTCGTTTGAGAGGTTACCAGTGGGAGATGAGGACCAGCAAGAGCTTTCAGGGCTGGCACCTTTAGTGTAGGAGCAAGCGCTGGACGTTCGCAATTTCGGTGTTGAGCTCTGGCCAGATTGAGCAGGAGAGGCTGTGTACGTTGGAAGTTTTAGTAGGCTAAACAAGTTCAGAGCCCAAGTGTTTGTGGTTCGTTTGAGAGGTTACCAGTGGAGATGAGGACCAGCAAGAGCTTTCAGGGCTGGCACCTTTAGTGTAGGAGCAAGCGCTGGACGTTCACAATTTCGGTGTTGAGCTCTGGCCAGATTGAGCAGGAGAGGCTGTGTACGTTGGAAGTTTTAGTAGGCTAAACAAGTTCAGAGCCCAAGTGTTTGTGGTTCGTTTGAGAGGTTACCAGTGGGAGATGAGGACCAGCAAGAGCTTTCAGGCTGGCACCTTTAGTGTAGGAGCAATCCCTGGACGTTCGCAATTTCGGTGTTGAGCTCTGGCCAGATTGAGCAGGAGAGGCTGTGCAACGTTGGAAGTTTTAGTAGGCTAAACAAGTTCAGAGCCCAAGTGTTTGTGGTTCGTTTGAGAGGTTACCAGTGGGAGATGAGGACCAGCAAGAGCTTTCAGGGCTGGCACCTTTAGTGTAGGAGCAAGCGCTGGACGTTCGCAATTTCGGTGTTGAGCTCTGGCCAGATTGAGCAGGAGAGGCTGTGTACGTTGGAAGTTTTAGTAGGCTAAACAAGTTCAGAGCCAAGTGTTTGTGGTTCGTTTGAGAGGTTACCAGTGGGAGATGAGGACCAGCAAGAGCTTTCAGGGCTGGCACCTTTAGTGTAGGAGCAAGCGCTGGACGTTCACAATTTCGGTGTTGAGCTCTGGCCAGATTGAGCAGGAGAGGCTGTGTACGTTGGAAGTTTTAGTAGGCTAAACAAGTTCAGAGCCCAAGTGTTTGTGGTTCGTTTGAGAGGTTACCAGTGGGAGATGAGGACCAGCAAGAGCTTTCAGGGCTGGCACCTTTAGTGTAGGAGCAATCGCTGGACGTTCGCAATTTCGGTGTTGAGCTCTGGCCAGATTGAGCAGGACGAGGCTGTGTACGTTGGAAGTTTAGTAGGCTAAACAAGTTCAGAGGCCAAGTGTTTGTGGTTCGTTTGAGAGGTTACCAGTGGGAGATGAGGACCAGCAAGAGCTTTCAGGGCTGGCACCTTTAGTGTAGGAGCAAGCGCTGGACGTTCACAATTTCGGTGTTGAATTTTGGCCAGATTGAGCAGGAGAGGCTGTGTACGTTGGAAGTTTTAGTAGGCTAAACAAGTTCAGAGCCCAAGTGTTTGTGGTTCATTTGAGAGGTTACCAGTGGGAGATGAGGACCAGCAAGAGCTTTCAGGCTGGCACCTTTAGTGTAGGAGCAATCCCTGGACGTTCGCAATTTCGGTGTTGAGCTCTGGCCAGATTGAGCAGGAGAGGCTGTGTACGTTGGAAGTTTTAGTAGGCTAAACAAGTTCAGAGCCCAAGTGTTAGTGGTTCGTTTGAGAGGTTACCAGTGGGAGATGAGGACCAGCAAGAGCTTTCAGGGCTGGCACCTTTAGTGTAGAGCAAGCGCTGGACGTTCGCAATTTCGGTGTTGAGCTCTGGCCAGATTGAGCAGGAGAGGCTGTGTACGTTGGAAGTTTTAGTAGGCTAAACAAGTTCAGAGCCCAAGTGTTTGTGGTTCGTTTGAGAGGTTACCAGTGGGAGATGAGGACCAGCAAGAGCTTTCAGGGCTGGCACCTTTAGTGTAGGAGCAAGCGCTGGACGTTCGCAATTTCGGTGTTGAATTTTGGCCAGATTGAGCAGGAGAGGCTGTGTACGTTGGAAGTTTTAGTAGGCTAAACAAGTTCAGAGCCCAAGTGTTTGTGGTTCGTTTGAGAGGTTACCAGTGGGAGATGAGGACCAGCAAGAGCTTTTCAGGGCTGGCACCTTTAGTGTAGGAGCATCGCTGGACGTTCGCAATTTCGGTGTTGAGCTCTGGCCAGATTGAGCAGGAGAGGCTGTGTACGTTGGAAGTTTTAGTAGGCTAAACAAGTTCAGAACCAAGTGTTTGTGGTTCGTTTGAGAGGTTACCAGTGGGAGATGAGGACCAGCAAGAGCTTTCAGGGCTGGCACCTTTAGTGTAAGAGCAATCGCTGGACGTTCACAATTTCGGTGTTGAGCTCTGGCCAGATTGAGCAGGAGAGGCTGTGTACGTTGGAAGTTTTAGCAGCCTAAACAATTTCAGAGCCCAAGTGTTTGTGGTTCGTTTGAGAGGTTACCAGTGGGAGATGAGGACCAGCAAGAGCTTTCAGGGCTGGCACCTTTAGTGTAGGAGCAAGCGCTGGACGTTCGCAATTTCGGTGTTGAATTTTGGGCCAGATTGAGCAGGAGAGGCTGTGTACGTTGGAAGTTTTAGTAGGCTAAACAAGTTCAGAGCCAAGTGTTTGTGGTTCGTTTGAGAGGTTACCAGTGGGAGATGAGGACCAGCAAGAGCTTTCAGGGCTGGCACCTTTAGTGTAGGAGCAATCGCTGGACGTTCGCAATTTCGGTGTTGAGCTCTGGCCAGATTGAGCAGGAGAGGCTGTGTACGTTGGAAGTTTTAGTAGGCTAAACAAGTCAGAACCCAAGTGTTTGTGGTTCGTTTGAGAGGTTACCAGTGGGAGATGAGGACCAGCAAGAGCTTTCAGGGCTGGCACCTTTAGTGTAAGAGCAATCGCTGGACGTTCGCAATTTCGGTGTTGAGCTCTGGCCAGATTGAGCAGGAGAGGCTGTGTACGTTGGAAGTTTTAGCAGCCTAACAATTTCAGAGCCCAAGTGTTTGTGGGTTCGTTTGAGAGGTTACCAGTGGGAGATGAGGACCAGCAAGAGCTTTCAGGGCTGGCACCTTTAGTGTAGGAGCAATCCCTGGACGTTCACAATTTCGGTGTTGAATTTGGCCAGATTGAGCAGGAGAGGCTGTGTACGTTGGAAGTTTTAGTAGGCTAAACAAGTTCAGAGCCCAAGTGTTTGTGGTTCGTTTGAGAGGTTACCAGTGGGAGATGAGGACCAGCAAGAGCTTTCAGGGCTGGCACCTTTAGTGTAGGAGCAATCGCTGGACGCTTCACAATTTCCGGTGTTGAGCTCTGGCCAGATTGAGCAGGAGAGGCTGTGTACGTTGGAAGTTTTAGTAGGCTAAACAAGTTCAGAGCCCAAGTGTTTGTGGTTCGTTTGAGAGGTTACCAGTGGGAGATGAGGACCTGCAAGAGCTTTCAGGGCTGGCACCTTTAGTGTAGGAGCAATCGCTGGACGTTCGCAATTTCGGTGTTGAGCTCTGGCCAGATTGAGCAGGAGAGGCTGTGTACGTTGGAAGTTTTAGTAGGCTAAACAAGTTCAGAGCCCAAGTGTTTGTGGTTCGTTTGAGAGGTTACCAGTGGGAGATGAGGACCAGCAAGAGCTTTCAGGGCTGGCACCTTTAGTGTAGGAGCAATCGCTGGACGTTCGCAATTTCGGTGTTGAGCTCTGGCCAGATTGAGCAGGAGAGGCTGTGTACGTTGGAAGTTTTAGTAGGCTAAACAAGTTCAGAGCCCAAGTGTTTGTGGTTCGTTTGAGAGGTTACCAGTGGGAGATGAGGACCAGCAAGAGCTTTCAGGGCTGGCACCTTTAGTGTAGGAGCAAGCGCTGGACATTCGCAATTTCGGTGTTGAGCTCTGGCCAGATTGAGCAGGAGAGGCTGTGTACGTTGGAAGTTTTAGTAGGCTAAACAAGTTCAGAGCCCAAGTGTTTGTGGTTCGTTTGAGAGGTTACCAGTGGGAGATGAGGACCAGCAAGAGCTTTCAGGGCTGGCACCTTTAGTGTAGGAGCAATCCTGGACGTTCACAATTTCGGTGTTGAATTTTGGCCAGATTGAGCAGGAGAGGCTGTGTACGTTGGAAGTTTTAGTAGGCTAAACAAGTTCAGAGCCCAACTGTTTGTGGTTCGTTTGAGAGGTTACCAGTGGGAGATGAGGACCAGCAAGAGCTTTCAGGGCTGGCACCTTTAGTGTAGGAGCAAGCGCTGGACGTTCGCAATTTCGGTGTTGAATTTTGGCCAGATTGAGCAGGAGAGGCTGTGTACGTTGGAAGTTTTAGTAGGCTAAACAAGTTCAGAGCCAAGTGTTTGTGTTCGTTTGAGAGGTTACCAGTGGGAGATGAGGACCAGCAAGAGCTTTCAGGGCTGGCACCTTTAGTGTAGGAGCAATCGCTGGACGTTCGCAATTTCGGTGTTGAGCTCTGGCCAGATTGAGCAGGAGAGGGAGTGTACGTTGGAAGTTTTAGTAGGCTAAACAAGTTTCAGAGCCCAAGTGTTTGTGGTTCGTTTGAGAGGTTACCAGTGGGAGATGAGGACCAGCAAGAGCTTTCAGGCTGGCACCTTTAGTGTAGGAGCAATCCCTGGACGTTCACAATTTCGGTGTTGAATTTTGGCCAGATTGAGCAGGAGAGGCTGTGTACGTTGGAAGTTTTAGTAGGCTAAACAAGTTCAGAGCCCAAGTGTTTGTGGTTCGTTTGAGAGGTTACCAGTGGAGATGAGGACCAGCAAGAGCTTTCAGGGCTGGCACCTTTAGTGTAGGAGCAATCCCTGGACGTTCGCAATGTCGGTGTTGAGCTCTGGCCAGATTGAGCAGGAGAGGCTGGTGTACGTTGGAAGTTTAGTAGGCTAAACAAGTTCAGAGCCAAGTGTTTGTGGTTCGTTTGAGAGGTTACCAGTGGAGATGAGACCAGCAAGAGCTTTCAGGGCTGGCACCTTTAGTGTAGGAGCAATCCTTGGACGTTCGCAATGTCGGTGTTGAGCTCTGGCCAGATTGAGCAGGAGAGGCTGTGTACGTTGGAAGTTTTAGTAGCCTAAAACAAGTTCAGAGCCCAAGTGTTTGTGGTTCGTTTGAGAGGTTACCAGTGGGAGATGAGGACCAGCAAGAGCTTTCCAGGGCTGGCACCTTTAGTGTAGGAGCAAGCGCTGGACGTTCGCAATTTTGGTGTTGAGCTCTGGGCTAGATTGAGCAGGAGAGGCTGTGTACGTTGGAAGTTTTAGTAGGCTAAACAAGTCAGAACCCAAGTGTTTGTGTTCGTTTGAGAGGTTACCAGTGGAGATGAGGACCAGCAAGAGCTTTCAGGGCTGGCACCTTTAGTGTAGGAGCAAGCGCTGGACGTTCGCAATTTCGGTGTTGAGCTCTGGCCAGATTGAGCAGGAGAGGCTGTGTAAGTTGGAAGTTTTAGTAGGACTAAACAAGTTCAGAGCCAAGTGTTTGTGGTTCGTTTGAGAGGTTACCAGTGGGAGATGAGGACCAGCAAGAGCTTTCAGGGCTGGCACCTTTAGTGTAGGAGCAATCGCTGGACGTTCGCAATTTCGGTGTTGAGCTCTGGCCAGATTGAGCAGGAGAGGCTGTGTACGTTGGAAGTTTTAGTAGGCTAAACAAGTTCAGAGCCAAGTGTTTGTGGTTCGTTGAGAGGTTACCAGTGGGAGATGAGGCCCAGCAAGAGCTTTCAGGGCTGGCACCTTTAGTGTAGGAGCAATCGCTGGACGTTCACTAATTTCGGTGTTGAGCTCTGGCCAGATTGAGCAGGAGAGGCTGTGTACGTTGGAAGTTTTAGTAGGCTAAACAAGTTCAGAGCCCAAGTGTTTGTGGTTCGTTTGAGAGGTTACCAGTGGAGATGAGGACCAGCAAGAGCTTTCAGGGCTGGCACCTTTAGTGTAGGAGCAATCCTTGGACGTTCGCATTTCGGTGTTGAGCTCTGGCAGATTGAGCAGGAGAGGCTGTGTACGTTGGAAGTTTTAGTAGGCTAAACAAGTTCAGAGCCCAAGTAGCCCAAGTGTTTGTGGTTCGTTTGAGAGGTTACCAGTGGGAGATGAGGACCAGCAAGAGCTTTCAGGGCTGGCACCTTTAGTGTAGGAGCAAGCGCTGGACGTTCACAATTTCGGTGTTGAATTTTGGCCAGATTGAGCAGGAGAGGCTGTGTACGTTGGAAGTTTTAGTAGGCTAAACAAGTTCAGAGCCCAAGTGTTTGTGGTTCATTTGAGAGGTTACCAGTGGGAGATGAGGACCAGCAAGAGCTTTCAGGGCTGGCACCTTTAGTGTAGGAGCAATCCCTGGACGTTCGCAATTTCGGTGTTGAGCTCTGGCCAGATTGAGCAGGAGAGGCTGTGTACGTTGGAAGTTTTAGTAGGCTAAACAAGTTCAGAGCCCAAGTGTTTGTGGTTCGTTTGAGAGGTTACCAGTGGGAGATGAGGACCAGCAAGAGCTTTCAGGGCTGGCACCTTTAGTGTAGGAGCAAGCGCTGGACGTTCGCAATTTCGGTGTTGAGCTCTGGCCAGATTGAGCAGGAGAGGCTGTGTACGTTGGAAGTTTTAGTAGCCTAAACAAGTTCAGAGGCCAAGTGTTTGTGGTTCGTTTGAGAGGTTACCAGTGGGAGATGAGGACCAGCAAGAGCTTTCAGGGCTGGCACCTTTAGTGTAGGAGCAATCGCTGGACGTTCGCAATTTTGGTGTTGAGCTCTGGCCAGATTGAGCAGGAGAGGCTGTGTACGTTGGAAGTTTTAGTAGGCTAAACAAGTTCAGAACCCAAGTGTTTGTGGTTCGTTTGAGAGGTTACCAGTGGGAGATGAGGACCAGCAAGAGCTTTCAGGGCTGGCACCTTTAGTGTAGGAGCAAGCGCTGGACGTTCGCAATTTCGGTGTTGAGCTCTGGCCAGATTGAGCAGGAGAGGCTGTGTACGTTGGAAGTTTTAGTAGGCTAAACAAGTTCAGAGCCAAGTGTTTGTGGTTCGTTTGAGAGGTTACCAGTGGGAGATGAGGACCAGCAAGAGCTTTCAGGGCTGGCACCTTTAGTGTAGGAGCAATCGCTGGACGTTCGCAATTTCGGTGTTGAGCTCTGGCCAGATTGAGCAGGAGAGGCTGTGTACGTTGGAAGTTTTAGTAGGCTAAACAAGTTCAGAGCCCAAGTGTTTGTGGTTCGTTTGAGAGGTTACCAGTGGGAGATGAGGACCAGCAAGAGCTTTCAGGGCTGGCACCTTTAGTGTAGGAGCAAGCGCTGGACGTTCACAATTTCGGTGTTGAGCTCTGGCCAGATTGAGCAGGAGAGGCTGTGTACGTTGGAAGTTTTAGTAGGCTAAACAAGTTCAGAGCGCAAGTGTTTGTGGTTCGTTTGAGAGGTTACCAGTGGGAGATGAGGACCAGCAAGAGCTTTCAGGGCTGGCACCTTTAGTGTAGGAGCAATCCCTGGACGTTCGCAATTTCGGTGTTGAGCTCTGGCCAGATTGAGCAGGAGAGGCTGTGTACGTTGGAAGTTTTAGTAGGCTAAACAAGTTCAGAGCCCAAGTGTTTGTGGTTCGTTTGAGAGGTTACCAGTGGGAGATGAGGACCAGCAAGAGCTTTCAGGGCTGGCACCTTTAGTGTAGGAGCAAGCGCTGGACGTTCGCAATTTCGGTGTTGAGCTCTGGCCAGATTGAGCAGGAGAGGCTGTGTACGTTGGAAGTTTTAGTAGGCTAAACAAGTTCAGAGCCCAAGTGTTTGTGGTTCGTTTGAGAGGTTACCAAGTGGGAGATGAGGACCAGCAAGAGCTTTCAGGGCTGGCACCTTTAGTGTAGGAGCAAGCGCTGGACGTTCACAATTTCGGTGTTGAGCTCTGGCCAGATTGAGCAGGAGAGGCTGTGTACGTTGGAAGTTTTAGTAGGCTAAACAAGTTCAGAGCCCAAGTGTTTGTGGTTCGTTTGAGAGGTTACCAGTGGGAGATGAGGACCAGCAAGAGCTTTCAGGGCTGGCACCTTTAGTGTAGGAGCAATCGCTGGACGTTCGCAATTTCGGTGTTGAGCTCTGGCCAGATTGAGCAGGAGAGGCTGTGTACGTTGGAAGTTTTAGTAGGCTAAACAAGTTCAGAGCCCAAGTGTTTGTGGTTCGTTTGAGAGGTTACCAGTGGGAGATGAGGACCAGCAAGAGCTTTCAGGGCTGGCACCTTTAGTGTAGGAGCAATCGCTGGACGTTCGCAATTTCGGTGTTGAGCTCTTGCCAGATTGAGCAGGAGAGGCTGTGTACGTTGGAAGTTTTAGTAGGCTAAACAAGTTCAGAGCCCAAGTGTTTGTGGTTCGTTTGAGAGGTTACCAGTGGGAGATGAGGACCAGCAAGAGCTTTCAGGGCTGGCACCTTTAGTGTAGGAGCAATCGCTGGACGTTCGCAATTTCAGTGTTGAGCTCTGGCCAGATTGAGCAGGAGAGGCTGTGTACGTTGGAAGTTTTAGTAGGCTAAACAAGTTCAGAGCCCAAGTGTTTGTGGTTCGTTTGAGAGGTTACCAGTGGGAGATGAGGACCAGCAAGAGCTTTCAGGGCTGGCACCTTTAGTGTAGGAGCAAGCGCTGGACGTTCGCAATGTCGGTGTTGAGCTCTGGCCAGATTGAGCAGGAGAGGCTGTGTACGTTGCAAGTTTTAGTAGGCTAAACAAGTTCAGAGCCCAAGTGTTTGTGGTTCGTTTGAGAGGTTACCAGTGGGAGATGAGGACCAGCAAGAGCTTTCAGGGCTGGCACCTTTAGTGTAGGAGCAATCGCTGGACGTTCGCAATTTCGGTGTTGAGCTCTGGCCAGATTGAGCAGGAGAGGCTGTGTACGTTGGAAGTTTTAGTAGGCTAAACAAGTTCAGAGCCCAAGTGTTTGTGGTTCGTTTGAGAGGTTACCAGTGGGAGATGAGGACCAGCAAGAGCTTTCAGGGCTGGCACCTTTAGTGTAGGAGCAATCGCTGGACGTTCGCAATTTCGGTGTTGAGCTCTGGCCAGATTGAGCAGGAGAGGCTGTGTACATTGGAAGTTTTAGTAGGCTAAACAAGTTCAGAGCCCAAGTGTTTGTGGTTCGTTTGAGAGGTTACCAGTGGGAGATGAGGACCAGCAAGAGCTTTCAGGGCTGGCACCTTTAGTGTAGGAGCAAGCGCTGACGTTCGCAATTTCGGTGTTGAGCTCTGGCCAGATTGAGCAGGAGAGGCTGTGTACGTTGGAAGTTGTAGTAGGCTAAACAAGTTCAGAGCCCAAGTGTTGTGGTTCGTTTGAGAGGTTACCAGTGGGAGATGAGGACCAGCAAGAGCTTTCAGGGCTGGCACCTTTAGTGTAGGAGCAATCCCTGGACGTTCGCAATTTCGGTGTTGAATTTTGGCCAGATTGAGCAGGAGAGGCTGTGTACGTTGGAAGTTTTAGCAGCCTAAACAAGTTCAGAGCCCAAGTGTTTGTGGTTCGTTTGAGAGGTTACCAGTGGGAGATGAGGACCAGCAAGAGCTTTCAGGGCTGGCACCTTTAGTGTAGGAGCAATCGCTGGACGTTCGCAATTTCGGTGTTGAGCTCTGGCCAGATTGAGCAGGAGAGGCTGTGTACGTTGGAAGTTTTAGTAGGCTAAACAAGTTCAGAGCCCAAGTGTTTGTGGTTCGTTTGAGAGGTTACCAGTGGGAGATGAGGACCGGCAAGAGCTTTCAGGGCTGGCACCTTTAGTGTAGGAGCAATCCCTGGACGTTCACACTTACGGTGTTGAGCTCTGGCCAGATTGAGCAGGAGAGGCTGTGTACGTTGGAAGTTTTAGTAGGCTAAACAAGTTCAGAGCCCAAGTGTTTGTGGTTCGTTTGAGAGGTTACCAGTGGGAGATGAGGACCAGCAAGAGCTTTCAGGGCTGGCCCCTTTAGTGTAGGAGCAATTGCTGGACGTTCACAATTTCGGTGTTGAGCTCTGGCCAGATTGAGCAGGAGAGGCTGTGTACGTTGGAAGTTTTAGTAGGCTAAACAAGTTCAGAGCCCAAGTGTTTGTGGTTCGTTTGAGAGGTTACCAGTGGGAGATGAGGACCAGCAAGAGCTTTCAGGGCTGGCACCTTTAGTGTAGGAGCAATCGCTGGACGTTCGCAATTTCGGTGTTGAATTTTGGCCAGATTGAGCAGGAGAGGCTGTGTACGTTGGAAGTTTTAGCAGCCTAAACAAGTTCAGAGCCCAAGTGTTTGTGGTTCGTTTGAGAGGTTACCAGTGGGAGATGAGGACCAGCAAGAGCTTTCAGGGCTGGCACCTTTAGTGTAGGAGCAATCGCTGGACGTTCGCAATTTCGGTGTTGAGCTCTGGCCAGATTGAGCAGGAGAGGCTGTGTACGTTGGAAGTTTTAGCAGCCTAAACAAGTTCAGAGCCCAAGTGTTTGTGGTTCGTTTGAGAGGTTACCAGTGGGAGATGAGGACCGGCAAGAGCTTTCAGGGCTGGCACCTTTAGTGTAGGAGCAATCCCTGGATGTTCACAATTTCGGTGTTGAGCTCTGGCCAGATTGAGCAGGAGAGGCTGTGTACGTTGGAAGTTTTAGTAGGCTAAACAAGTTCAGAGCCCAAGTGTTTGTGGTTCGTTTGAGAGGTTACCAGTGGGAGATGAGGACCAGCAAGAGCTTTCAGGGCTGGCACCTTTAGTGTAGGAGCAAGCGCTGGACGTTCGCAATTTCGGTGTTGAATTTTGGCCAGATTGAGCAGGAGAGGCTGTGTACGTTGGAAGTTTTAGTAGGCTAAACAAGTTCAGAGCCCAAGTGTTTGTGGTTCGTTTGAGAGGTTACCAGTGGGAGATGAGGACCAGCAAGAGCTTTCAGGGCTGGCACCTTTAGTGTAGGAGCAATCCCTGGACGTTCGCAATTTCGGTGTTGAATTTTGGCCAGATTGAGCAGGAGAGGCTGTGTACGTTGGAAGTTTTAGCAGCCTAAACAAGTTCAGAGCCCAAGTGTTTGTGGTTCGTTTGAGAGGTTACCAGTGGGAGATGAGGACCAGCAAGAGCTTTCAGGGCTGGCACCTTTAGTGTAGGAGCAAGCGCTGGACGTTCGCAATTTCGGTGTTGAATTTTGGCCAGATTGAGCAGGAGAGGCTGTGTACGTTGGAAGTTTTAGTAGGCTAAACAAGTTCAGAGCCCAAGTGTTTGTGGTTCGTTTGAGAGGTTACCAGTGGGAGATGAGGACCAGCAAGAGCTTTCAGGGCTGGCACCTTTAGTGTAGGAGCAATCGCTGGACGTTCGCAATTTCGGTGTTGAGCTCTGGCCAGATTGAGCAGGAGAGGCTGTGTACGTTGGAAGTTTTAGTAGGCTAAACAAGTTCAGAGCCCAAGTGTTTGTGGTTCGTTTGAGAGGTTACCAGTGGGAGATGAGGACCAGCAAGAGCTTTCAGGGCTGGCACCTTTAGTGTAGGAGCAAGCGCTGGACGTTCGCAATTTCGGTGTTGAATTTTGGCCAGATTGAGCAGGAGAGGCTGTGTACGTTGGAAGTTTTAGTAGGCTAAACAAGTTCAGAGCCCAAGTGTTTGTGGTTCGTTTGAGAGGTTACCAGTGGGAGATGAGGACCAGCAAGAGCTTTCAGGGCTGGCACCTTTAGTGTAGGAGCAATCGCTGGACGTTCGCAATTTCGGTGTTGAGCTCTGGCCAGATTGAGCAGGAGAGGCTGTGTACGTTGGAAGTTTTAGTAGGCTAAACAAGTTCAGAGCCCAAGTGTTTGTGGTTCGTTTGAGAGGTTACCAGTGGGAGATGAGGACCAGCAAGAGCTTTCAGGGCTGGCACCTTTAGTGTAGGAGCAATCGCTGGACGTTCGCAATTTCGGTGTTGAGCTCTGGCCAGATTGAGCAGGAGAGGCTGTGTACGTTGGAAGTTTTAGTAGGCTAAACAAGTTCAGAGCCCAAGTGTTTGTGGTTCGTTTGAGAGGTTACCAGTGGGAGATGAGGACCAGCAAGAGCTTTCAGGGCTGGCACCTTTAGTGTAGGAGCAATCCCTGGACGTTCGCAATTTCGGTGTTGAATTTTGGCCAGATTGAGCAGGAGAGGCTGTGTACGTTGGAAGTTTTAGCAGCCTAAACAAGTTCAGAGCCCAAGTGTTTGTGGTTCGTTTGAGAGGTTACCAGTGGGAGATGAGGACCAGCAAGAGCTTTCAGGGCTGGCACCTTTAGTGTAGGAGCAAGCGCTGGACGTTCGCAATTTCGGTGTTGAATTTTGGCCAGATTGAGCAGGAGAGGCTGTGTACGTTGGAAGTTTTAGTAGGCTAAACAAGTTCAGAGCCCAAGTGTTTGTGGTTCGTTTGAGAGGTTACCAGTGGGAGATGAGGACCAGCAAGAGCTTTCAGGGCTGGCACCTTTAGTGTAGGAGCAATCGCTGGACGTTCGCAATTTCGGTGTTGAATTTTGGGCAGATTGAGCAGGAGAGGCTGTGTACGTTGGAAGTTTTAGTAGGCTAAACAAGTTCAGAGCCCAAGTGTTTGTGGTTCGTTTGAGAGGTTACCAGTGGGAGATGAGGACCAGCAAGAGCTTTCAGGGCTGGCACCTTTAGTGTAAGAGCAATCGCTGGACGTTCACAATTTCGGTGTTGAGCTCTGGCCAGATTGAGCAGGAGAGGCTGTGTACGTTGGAAGTTTTAGTAGGCTAAACAAGTTCAGAGCCCAAGTGTTTGTGGTTCGTTTGAGAGGTTACCAGTGGGAGATGAGGACCAGCAAGAGCTTTCAGGGCTGGCACCTTTAGTGTAGGAGCAATCCCTGGACGTTCACAATTTCGGTGTTGAATTTTGGCCAGATTGAGCAGGAGAGGCTGTGTACGTTGGAAGTTTTAGTAGGCTAAACAAGTTCAGAGCCCAAGTGTTTGTGGTTCGTTTGAGAGGTTACCAGTGGGAGATGAGGACCAGCAAGAGCTTTCAGGGCTGGCACCTTTAGTGTAGGAGCAATCGCTGGACGTTCGCAATTTCGGTGTTGAGCTCTGGCCAGATTGAGCAGGAGAGGCTGTGTACGTTGGAAGTTTTAGTAGGCTAAACAAGTTCAGAGCCCAAGTGTTTGTGGTTCGTTTGAGAGGTTACCAGTGGGAGATGAGGACCGGCAAGAGCTTTCAGGGCTGGCACCTTTAGTGTAGGAGCAATCGCTGGACGTTCGCAATTTCGGTGTTGAATTTTGGCCAGATTGAGCAGGAGAGGCTGTGTACGTTGGAAGTTTTAGCAGCCTAAACAAGTTCAGAGCCCAAGTGTTTGTGGTTCGTTTGAGAGGTTACCAGTGGGAGATGAGGACCAGCAAGAGCTTTCAGGGCTGGCACCTTTAGTGTAGGAGCAATCGCTGGACGTTCACAATTTCGGTGTTGAGCTCTGGCCAGATTGAGCAGGAGAGGCTGTGTACGTTGGAAGTTTTAGCAGCCTAAACAAGTTCAGAGCCCAAGTGTTTGTGGTTCGTTTGAGAGGTTACCAGTGGGAGATGAGGACCAGCAAGAGCTTTCAGGGCTGGCACCTTTAGTGTAGGAGCAAGCGCTGGACGTTCGCAATTTCGGTGTTGAGCTCTGGCCAGATTAAGCAGGAGAGGGAGTGTACGTTGGAAGTTTTAGTAGGCTAAACAAGTTCAGAACCCTAGTGTTTATGGTTCATTTGAGAGGTTACCAGTGGGAGATGAGGACCAGCAAGAGCTTTCAGGGCTGGCACCTTTAGTGTAGGAGCAATCCCTGGACGTTCGCAATTTCGGTGTTGAGCTCTGGCCAGATTGAGCAGGAGAGGCTGTGTACGTTGGAAGTTTTAGTAGGCTAAACAAGTTCAGAGCCCAAGTGTTTGTGGTTCGTTTGAGAGGTTACCAGTGGGAGATGAGGACCAGCAAGAGCTTTCAGGGCTGGCACCTTTAGTGTAGGAGCAATCGCTGGACGTTCACAATTTCGGTGTTGAATTTTGGGCTGATTGAGCAGGAGAGGCTGTGTACGTTGGAAGTTTTAGTAGGCTAAACAAGTTCAGAGCCCAAGTGTTTGTGGTTCGTTTGAGAGGTTCCCAGTGGGAGATGAGGACCAGCAAGAGCTTTCAGGGCTGGCACCTTTAGTGTAGGATCAATCGCTGGACGTTCGCAATTTCGGTGCTGAGCTCTGGCCAGATTGAGCAGGAGAGGCTGTGTACGTTGGAAGTTTTAGTAGGCTAAACAAGTTCAGAGCCCAAGTGTTTGTGGTTCGTTTGAGAGGTTACCAGTGGGAGATGAGGACCAGCAACAGCTTTCATGGCTGGCACCTTTAGTGTATGAGCAATCCCTGGACGTTCGCAATTTCGGTGTTGAGCTCTGGCCAGATTGAGCAGGAGAGGCCGTGTACGTTGGAAGTTTTAGTAGGCTAAACAAGTTCAGAGCCCAAGTGTTTGTGGTTCGTTTGAGAGGTTACCAGTGGGGATGAGGACCAGCAAGAGCTTTCAGGGCTGGCACCTTTAGTGTAGGAGCAAGCGCTGGACGTTCACAATTTCGGTGTTGAGCTCTGGCCAGATTGAGCAGGAGAGGCTGTGTACGTTGGAAGTTTTAGTAGGCTAAACAAGTTCAGAGCCCAAGTGTTTGTGGTTCGTTTGAGAGGTTACCAGTGGGAGATGAGGACCAGCAAGAGCTTTCAGGGCTGGCACCTTTAGTGTAGGAGCAATCGCTGGACGTTCGCAATTTCGGTGTTGAGCTCTGGCCAGATTGAGCAGGAGAGGCTGTGTACGTTGGAAGTTTTAGTAGGCTAAACAAGTTCAGAGCCCAAGTGTTTGTGGTTCGTTTGAGAGGTTACCAGTGGGAGATGAGGACCAGCAAGAGCTTTCAGGGCTGGCACCTTTAGTGTAGGAGCAAGCGCTGGACGTTCACAATTTCGGTGTTGAGCTCTGGCCAGATTGAGCAGGAGAGGCTGTGTACGTTGGAAGTTTTAGTAGGCTAAACAAGTTCAGAGCCCAAGTGTTTGTGGTTCGTTTGAGAGGTTACCAGTGGGAGATGAGGACCAGCAAGAGCTTTCAGGGCTGGCACCTTTAGTGTAGGAGCAATCGCTGGACGTTCGCAATTTCGGTGTTGAATTTTGGCCAGATTGAGCAGGAGAGGCTGTGTACGTTGGAAGTTTTAGCAGCCTAAACAAGTTCAGAGCCCAAGTGTTTGTGGTTCGTTTGAGAGGTTACCAGTGGGAGATGAGGACCAGCAAGAGCTTTCAGGGCTGGCACCTTTAGTGTAGGAGCAAGCGCTGGACGTTCGCAATTTCGGTGTTGAATTTTGGCCAGATTGAGCAGGAGAGGCTGTGTACGTTGGAAGTTTTAGTAGGCTAAACAAGTTCAGAGCCCAAGTGTTTGTGGTTCGTTTGAGAGGTTACCAGTGGGAGATGAGGACCAGCAAGAGCTTTCAGGGCTGGCACCTTTAGTGTAGGAGCAATCGCTGGACGTTCGCAATTTCGGTGTTGAATTTTGGGCAGATTGAGCAGGAGAGGCTGTGTACGTTGGAAGTTTTAGTAGGCTAAACAAGTTCAGAGCCCAAGTGTTTGTGGTTCGTTTGAGAGGTTACCAGTGGGAGATGAGGACCAGCAAGAGCTTTCAGGGCTGGCACCTTTAGTGTAAGAGCAATCGCTGGACGTTCACAATTTCGGTGTTGAGCTCTGGCCAGATTGAGCAGGAGAGGCTGTGTACGTTGGAAGTTTTAGTAGGCTAAACAAGTTCAGAGCCCAAGTGTTTGTGGTTCGTTTGAGAGGTTACCAGTGGGAGATGAGGACCAGCAAGAGCTTTCAGGGCTGGCACCTTTAGTGTAGGAGCAATCCCTGGACGTTCACAATTTCGGTGTTGAATTTTGGCCAGATTGAGCAGGAGAGGCTGTGTACGTTGGAAGTTTTAGTAGGCTAAACAAGTTCAGAGCCCAAGTGTTTGTGGTTCGTTTGAGAGGTTACCAGTGGGAGATGAGGACCAGCAAGAGCTTTCAGGGCTGGCACCTTTAGTGTAGGAGCAATCGCTGGACGTTCGCAATTTCGGTGTTGAGCTCTGGCCAGATTGAGCAGGAGAGGCTGTGTACGTTGGAAGTTTTAGTAGGCTAAACAAGTTCAGAGCCCAAGTGTTTGTGGTTCGTTTGAGAGGTTACCAGTGGGAGATGAGGACCGGCAAGAGCTTTCAGGGCTGGCACCTTTAGTGTAGGAGCAATCGCTGGACGTTCGCAATTTCGGTGTTGAGCTCTGGCCAGATTGAGCAGGAGAGGCTGTGTACGTTGGAAGTTTTAGTAGGCTAAACAAGTTCAGAGGCCAAGTGTTTGTGGTTCGTTTGAGAGGTTACCAGTGGGAGATGAGGACCAGCAAGAGCTTTCAGGGCTGGCACCTTTAGTGTAGGAGCAATCGCTGGACGTTCGCAATTTCGGTGTTGAGCTCTGGCCAGATTGAGCAGGAGAGGCTGTGTACGTTGGAAGTTTTAGTAGGCTAAACAAGTTCAGAGCCCAAGTGTTTGTGGTTCGTTTGAGAGGTTACCAGTGGGAGATGAGGACCAGCAAGAGCTTTCAGGGCTGGCACCTTTAGTGTAGGAGCAATCCCTGGACGTTCGCAATTTCGGTGTTGAATTTTGGCCAGATTGAGCAGGAGAGGCTGTGTACGTTGGAAGTTTTAGTAGGCTAAACAAGTTCAGAGGCCAAGTGTTTGTGGTTCGTTTGAGAGGTTACCAGTGGGAGATGAGGACCAGCAACAGCTTTCATGGCTGGCACCTTTAGTGTATGAGCAATCCCTGGACGTTCGCAATTTCGGTGTTGAGCTCTGGCCAGATTGAGCAAGAGAGGCCGTGTACGTTGGAAGTTTTAGTAGGCTAAACAAGTTCAGAGCCCAAGTGTTTGTGGTTCGTTTGAGAGGTTACCAGTGGGGATGAGGACCAGCAAGAGCTTTCAGGGCTGGCACCTTTAGTGTAGGAACAATCGCTGGACGTTCGCAATTTCGGTGTTGAGCTCTGGCCAGATTGAGCAGGAGAGGCTGTGTACGTTGGAAGTTTTAGTAGGCTAAACAAGTTCAGAGCCCAAGTGTTTGTGGTTCGTTTGAGAGGTTACCAGTGGGAGATGAGGACCAGCAAGAGCTTTCAGGTCTGGCACCTTTAGTGTAGGAGCAAGCGCTGGACGTTCGCAATTTCGGTGTTGAGCTCTGGCCAGATTGAGCAGGAGAGGCTGTGTACGTTGGAAGTTTTAGTAGGCTAAACAAGTTCAGAGCCCAAGTGTTTGTGGTTCGTTTGAGAGGTTACCAGTGGGAGATGAGGACCAGCAAGAGCTTTCAGGGCTGGCACCTTTAGTGTAGGAGCAATCCCTGGACGTTCGCAATTTCGGTGTTGAATTTTGGCCAGATTGAGCAGGAGAGGCTGTGTACGTTGGAAGTTTTAGCAGCCTAAACAAGTTCAGAGCCCAAGTGTTTGTGGTTCGTTTGAGAGGTTACCAGTGGGAGATGAGGACCAGCAAGAGCTTTCAGGGCTGGCACCTTTAGTGTAGGAGCAAGCGCTGGACGTTCGCAATTTCGGTGTTGAATTTTGGCCAGATTGAGCAGGAGAGGCTGTGTACGTTGGAAGTTTTAGTAGGCTAAACAAGTTCAGAGCCCAAGTGTTTGTGGTTCGTTTGAGAGGTTACCAGTGGGAGATGAGGACCAGCAAGAGCTTTCAGGGCTGGCACCTTTAGTGTAAGAGCAATCGCTGGACGTTCGCAATTTCGGTGTTGAGCTCTGGCCAGATTGAGCAGGAGAGGCTGTGTACGTTGGAAGTTTTAGCAGCCTAAACAAGTTCAGAGCCCAAGTGTTTGTGGTTCGTTTGAGAGGTTACCAGTGGGAGATGAGGACCAGCAAGAGCTTTCAGGGCTGGCACCTTTAGTGTAGGAGCAATCCCTGGACGTTCACAATTTCGGTGTTGAATTTTGGCCAGATTGAGCAGGAGAGGCTGTGTACGTTGGAAGTTTTAGTAGGCTAAACAAGTTCAGAGCCCAAGTGTTTGTGGTTCGTTTGAGAGGTTACCAGTGGGAGATGAGGACCAGCAAGAGCTTTCAGGGCTGGCACCTTTAGTGTAGGAGCAATCGCTGGACGTTCGCAATTTCGGTGTTGAGCTCTGGCCAGATTGAGCAGGAGAGGCTGTGTACGTTGGAAGTTTTAGTAGTCTAAACAAGTTCAGAGCCCAAGTGTTTGTGGTTCGTTTGAGAGGTTACCAGTGGGAGATGAGGACCGGCAAGAGCTTTCAGGGCTGGCACCTTTAGTGTAGGAGCAATCGCTGGACGTTCGCAATTTCGGTGTTGAGCTCTGGCCAGATTGAGCAGGAGAGGCTGTGTACGTTGGAAGTTTTAGTAGGCTAAACAAGTTCAGAGCCCAAGTGTTTGTGGTTCGTTTGAGAGGTTACCAGTGGGAGATGAGGACCAGCAAGAGCTTTCAGGGCTGGCCCCTTTAGTGTAGGAGCAATCGCTGGACGTTCGCAATTTCGGTGTTGAGCTCTGGCCAGATTGAGCAGGAGAGGCTGTGTACGTTGGAAGTTTTAGTAGGCTAAACAAGTTCAGAGCCCAAGTGTTTGTGGTTCGTTTGAGAGGTTACCAGTGGGAGATGAGGACCAGCAAGAGCTTTCAGGGCTGGCACCTTTAGTGTAGGAGCAATCGCTGGACGTTCGCAATTTCGGTGTTGAATTTTGGCCAGATTGAGCAGGAGAGGCTGTGTACGTTGGAAGTTTTAGCAGCCTAAACAAGTTCAGAGCCCAAGTGTTTGTGGTTCGTTTGAGAGGTTACCAGTGGGAGATGAGGACCAGCAAGAGCTTTCAGGGCTGGCACCTTTAGTGTAGGAGCAATCGCTGGACGTTCGCAATTTCGGTGTTGAGCTCTGCCCAGATTGAGCAGGAGAGGCTGTGTACGTTGGAAGTTTTAGCAGCCTAAACAAGTTCAGAGCCCAAGTGTTTGTGGTTCGTTTGAGAGGTTACCAGTGGGAGATGAGGACCGGCAAGAGCTTTCAGGGCTGGCACCTTTAGTGTAGGAGCAATCGCTGGACGTTCGCAATTTCGGTGTTGAGCTCTGGCCAGATTGAGCAGGAGAGGCTGTGTACGTTGGAAGTTTTAGTAGGCTAAACAAGTTCAGAGCCCAAGTGTTTGTGGTTCGTTTGAGAGGTTACCAGTGGGAGATGAGGACCAGCAAGAGCTTTCAGGGCTGGCACCTTTAGTGTAGGAGCAATCCCTGGACGTTCGCAATTTCGGTGTTGAATTTTGGCCAGCTTGAGCAGGAGAGGCTGTGTACGTTGGAAGTTTTAGTAGGCTAAACAAGTTCAGAGGCCAAGTGTTTGTGGTTCGTTTGAGAGGTTACCAGTGGGAGATGAGGACCAGCAAGAGCTTTCAGGGCTGGCACCTTTAGTGTAGGAGCAAGCGCTGGACGTTCGCAATTTCGGTGTTGAATTTTGGCCAGATTGAGCAGGAGAGGCTGTGTACGTTGGAAGTTTTAGTAGGCTAAACAAGTTCAGAGCCCAAGTGTTTGTGGTTCGTTTGAGAGGTTACCAGTGGGAGATGAGGACCAGCAAGAGCTTTCAGGGCTGGCACCTTTAGTGTAGGAGCAATCGCTGGACATTCGCAATTTCGGTGTTGAATTTTGGCCAGATTGAGCAGGAGAGGCTGTGTACGTTGGAAGTTTTAGTAGGCTAAACAAGTTCAGAGGCCAAGTGTTTGTGGTTCGTTTGAGAGGTTACCAGTGGGAGATGAGGACCAGCAAGAGCTTTCAGGGCTGGCACCTTTAGTGTAGGAGCAAGCGCTGGACGTTCGCAATTTCGGTGTTGAATTTTGGCCAGATTGAGCAGGAGAGGCTGTGTACGTTGGAAGTTTTAGTAGGCTAAACAAGTTCAGAGCCCAAGTGTTTGTGGTTCGTTTGAGAGGTTACCAGTGGGAGATGAGGACCAGCAAGAGCTTTCAGGGCTGGCACCTTTAGTGTAGGAGCAATCGCTGGACGTTCGCAATTTCGGTGTTGAATTTTGGGCAGATTGAGCAGGAGAGGCTGTGTACGTTGGAAGTTTTAGTAGGCTAAACAAGTTCAGAGCCCAAGTGTTTGTGGTTCGTTTGAGAGGTTACCAGTGGGAGATGAGGACCAGCAAGAGCTTTCAGGGCTGGCACCTTTAGTGTAGGAGCAATCGCTGGACGTTCGCAATTTCGGTGTTGAGCTCTGGCCAGATTGAGCAGGAGAGGCTGTGTACGTTGGAAGTTTTAGTAGGCTAAACAAGTTCAGAGCCCAAGTGTTTGTGGTTCGTTTGAGAGGTTACCAGTGGGAGATGAGGACCAGCAAGAGCTTTCAGGGCTGGCACCTTTAGTGTAGGAGCAATCGCTGGACGTTCGCAATTTCGGTGTTGAATTTTGGCCAGACTGAGCAGGAGAGGCTGTGTACGTTGGAAGTTTTAGTAGGCTAAACAAGTTCAGAGCCCAAGTGTTTGTGGTTCGTTTGAGAGGTTACCAGTGGGAGATGAGGACCAGCAAGAGCTTTCAGGGCTGGCACCTTTAGTGTAGGAGCAATCGCTGGACGTTCGCAATTTCGGTGTTGAGCTCTGGCCAGATTGAGCAGGAGAGGCTGTGTACGTTGGAAGTTTTAGTAGGCTAAACAAGTTCAGAGCCCAAGTGTTTGTGGTTCGTTTGAGAGGTTACCAGTGGGAGATGAGGACCAGCAAGAGCTTTCAGGGCTGGCACCTTTAGTGTAGGAGCAATCGCTGGACGTTCGCAATTTCGGTGTTGAATTTTGGCCAGATTGAGCAGGAGAGGCTGTGTACGTTGGAAGTTTTAGCAGCCTAAACAAGTTCAGAGCCCAAGTGTTTGTGGTTCGTTTGAGAGGTTACCAGTGGGAGATGAGGACCAGCAAGAGCTTTCAGGGCTGGCACCTTTAGTGTAGGAGCAAGCGCTGGACGTTCGCAATTTCGGTATTGAGCTCTGGCCAGATTAAGCAGGAGAGGGAGTGTACGTTGGAAGTTTTAGTAGGCTAAACAAGTTCAGAACCCTAGTGTTTATGGTTCATTTGAGAGGTTACCAGTGGGAGATGAGGACCAGCAAGAGCTTTCAGGGCTGGCACCTTTAGTGTAGGAGCAATCCCTGGACGTTCGCAATTTCGGTGTTGAGCTCTGGCCAGATTGAGCAGGAGAGGCTGTGTACGTTGAAGTTTTAGTAGGCTAAACAAGTTCAGAGCCCAAGTGTTTGTGGTTCGTTTGAGAGGTTACCAGTGGGAGATGAGGACCAGCAAGAGCTTTCAGGGCTGGCACCTTTAGTGTAGGAGCAATCGCTGGACGTTCACAATTTCGGTGTTGAATTTTGGGCTGATTGAGCAGGAGAGGCTGTGTACGTTGGAAGTTTTAGTAGGCTAAACAAGTTCAGAGCCCAAGTGTTTGTGGTTCGTTTGAGAGGTTCCCAGTGGGAGATGAGGACCAGCAAGAGCTTTCATGGCTGGCACCTTTAGTGTAGGAGCAATCGCTGGACGTTCGCAATTTCGGTGCTGAGCTCTGGCCAGATTGAGCAGGAGAGGCTGTGTACGTTGGAAGTTTTAGTAGGCTAAACAAGTTCAGAGCCCAAGTGTTTGTGGTTCGTTTGAGAGGTTACCAGTGGGAGATGAGGACCAGCAACAGCTTTCATGGCTGGCACCTTTAGTGTATGAGCAATCCCTGGACGTTCGCAATTTCGGTGTTGAGCTCTGGCCAGATTGAGCAGGAGAGGCCGTGTACGTTGGAAGTTTTAGTAGGCTAAACAAGTTCAGAGCCCAAGTGTTTGTGGTTCGTTTGAGAGGTTACCAGTGGGGATGAGGACCAGCAAGAGCTTTCAGGGCTGGCACCTTTAGTGTAGGAGCAAGCGCTGGACGTTCACAATTTCGGTGTTGAGCTCTGGCCAGATTGAGCAGGAGAGGCTGTGTACGTTGGAAGTTTTAGTAGGCTAAACAAGTTCAGAGCCCAAGTGTTTGTGGTTCGTTTGAGAGGTTACCAGTGGGAGATGAGGACCAGCAAGAGCTTTCAGGGCTGGCACCTTTAGTGTAGGAGCAATCGCTGGACGTTCGCAATTTCGGTGTTGAGCTCTGGCCAGATTGAGCAGGAGAGGCTGTGTACGTTGGAAGTTTTAGTAGGCTAAACAAGTTCAGAGCCCAAGTGTTTGTGGTTCGTTTGAGAGGTTACCAGTGGGAGATGAGGACCAGCAAGAGCTTTCAGGGCTGGCACCTTTAGTGTAGGAGCAAGCGCTGGACGTTCGCAATTTCGGTGTTGAGCTCTGGCCAGATTGAGCAGGAGAGGCTGTGTACGTTGGAAGTTTTAGTAGGCTAAACAAGTTCAGAGCCCAAGTGTTTGTGGTTCGTTTGAGAGGTTACCAGTGGGAGATGAGGACCAGCAAGAGCTTTCAGGGCTGGCACCTTTAGTGTAGGAGCAATCCCTGGACGTTCGCAATTTCGGTGTTGAATTTTGGCCAGATTGAGCAGGAGAGGCTGTGTACGTTGGAAGTTTTAGCAGCCTAAACAAGTTCAGAGCCCAAGTGTTTGTGGTTCGTTTGAGAGGTTACCAGTGGGAGATGAGGACCAGCAAGAGCTTTCAGGGCTGGCACCTTTAGTGTAAGAGCAATCGCTGGACGTTCACAATTTCGGTGTTGAATTTTGGCCAGATTGAGCAGGAGAGGCTGTGTACGTTGGAAGTTTTAGTAGGCTAAACAAGTTCAGAGCCCAAGTGTTTGTGGTTCGTTTGAGAGGTTACCAGTGGGAGATGAGGACCGGCAAGAGCTTTCAGGGCTGGCACCTTTAGTGTAGGAGCAATCGCTGGACGTTCGCAATTTTGGTGTTGAGCTCTGGCCAGATTGAGCAGGAGAGGCTGTGTACGTTGGAAGTTTTAGTAGGCTAAACAAGTTCAGAGCCCAAGTGTTTGTGGTTCGTTTGAGAGGTTACCAGTGGGAGATGAGGACCAGCAAGAGCTTTCAGGGCTGGCACCTTTAGTGTAGGAGCAAGCGCTGGACGTTCACAATTTCGGTGTTGAGCTCTGGCCAGATTGAGCAGGAGAGGCTGTGTACGTTGGAAGTTTTAGTAGGCTAAACAAGTTCAGAGCCCAAGTGTTTGTGGTTCGTTTGAGAGGTTACCAGTGGGAGATGAGGACCAGCAAGAGCTTTCAGGGCTGGCACCTTTAGTGTAGGAGCAATCCCTGGACGTTCGCAATTTCGGTGTTGAGCTCTGGCCAGATTGAGCAGGAGAGGCTGTGTACGTTGGAAGTTTTAGTAGGCTAAACAAGTTCAGAGCCCAAGTGTTTGTGGTTCGTTTGAGAGGTTACCAGTGGGAGATGAGGACCAGCAAGAGCTTTCAGGGCTGGCACCTTTAGTGTAGGAGCAATCGCTGGACGTTCGCAATTTCGGTGTTGAGCTCTGCCCAGATTGAGCAGGAGAGGCTGTGTACGTTGGAAGTTTTAGTAGGCTAAACAAGTTCAGAGCCCAAGTGTTTGTGGTTCGTTTGAGAGGTTACCAGTGGGAGATGAGGACCAGCAAGAGCTTTCAGGGCTGGCACCTTTAGTGTAGGAGCAAGCGCTGGACGTTCGCAATTTCGCTGTTGAGCTCTGGCCAGATTGAGCAGGAGAGGCTGTGTACGTTGGAAGTTTTAGTAGGCTAAACAAGTTCAGAGCCCAAGTGTTTGTGGTTCGTTTGAGAGGTTACCAGTGGGAGATGAGGACCAGCAAGAGCTTTCAGGGCTGGCACCTTTAGTGTAGGAGCAAGCGCTGGACGTTCGCAATTTCGGTGTTGAATTTTGGCCAGATTGAGCAGGAGAGGCTGTGTACGTTGGAAGTTTTAGTAGGCTAAACAAGTTCAGAGGCCAAGTGTTTGTGGTTCGTTTGAGAGGTTACCAGTGGGAGATGAGGACCAGCAAGAGCTTTCAGGGCTGGCACCTTTAGTGTAGGAGCAATCGCTGGACGTTCGCAATTTCGGTGTTGAGCTCTGGCCAGATTGAGCAGGAGAGGCTGTGTACGTTGGAAGTTTTAGCAGCCTAAACAAGTTCAGAGCCCAAGTGTTTGTGGTTCGTTTGAGAGGTTACCAGTGGGAGATGAGGACCGGCAAGAGCTTTCAGGGCTGGCACCTTTAGTGTAGGAGCAATCGCTGGACGTTCGCAATTTCGGTGTTGAGCTCTGGCCAGATTGAAGAGAGGCTGTGTACGTTGGAAGTTTTAGTAGGCTAAACAAGTTCAGAGCCCAAGTGTTTGTGGTTCGTTTGAGAGGTTACCAGTGGGAGATGAGGACCAGCAAGAGCTTTCAGGGCTGGCACCTTTAGTGTAGGAGCAATCCCTGGACGTTCGCAATTTCGGTGTTGAATTTGGCCAGATTGAGCAGGAGAGGCTGTGTACGTTGGAAGTTTTTAGCAGCCTAAACAAGTTCAGAGCCCAAGTGTTTGTGGTTCGTTTGAGAGGTTACCAGTGGGAGATGAGGACCAGCAAGAGCTTTCAGGGCTGGCACCTTTAGTGTAAGAGCAATCGCTGGACGTTCACAATTTCGGTGTTGAATTTTGGCCAGATTGAGCAGGAGAGGCTGTGTACGTTGGAAGTTTTAGTAGCTAACAAGTTCAGAGCCCAAGTGTTTGTGGTTCGTTTGAGAGGTTACCAGTGGGAGATGAGGACCGGCAAGAGCTTTCAGGGCTGGCACCTTTAGTGTAGGAGCAATCGCTGGACGTTCGCAATTTTGGTGTTGAGCTCTGGCCAGATTGAGCAGGAGAGGCTGTGTACGTTGGAAGTTTTAGTAGGCTAAACAAGTTCAGAGCCCAAGTGTTTGTGGTTCGTTTGAGAGGTTACCAGTGGGAGATGAGGACCAGCAAGAGCTTTCAGGGCTGGCACCTTTAGTGTAGGAGCAAGCGCTGGACGTTCACAATTTCGGTGTTGAGCTCTGGCCAGATTGAGCAGGAGAGGCTGTGTACGTTGGAAGTTTTAGTAGGCTAAACAAGTTCAGAGCCCAAGTGTTTGTGGTTCGTTTGAGAGGTTACCAGTGGGAGATGAGGACCAGCAAGAGCTTTCAGGGCTGGCACCTTTAGTGTAGGAGCAATCCCTGGACGTTCGCAATTTCGGTGTTGAGCTCTGGCCAGATTGAGCAGGAGAGGCTGTGTACGTTGGAAGTTTTAGTAGGCTAAACAAGTTCAGAGCCCAAGTGTTTGTGGTTCGTTTGAGAGGTTACCAGTGGGAGATGAGGACCAGCAAGAGCTTTCAGGGCTGGCACCTTTAGTGTAGGAGCAATCGCTGGACGTTCGCAATTTCGGTGTTGAGCTCTGCCCAGATTGAGCAGGAGAGGCTGTGTACGTTGGAAGTTTTAGTAGGCTAAACAAGTTCAGAGCCCAAGTGTTTGTGGTTCGTTTGAGAGGTTACCAGTGGGAGATGAGGACCAGCAAGAGCTTTCAGGGCTGGCACCTTTAGTGTAGGAGCAAGCGCTGGACGTTCGCAATTTCGGTGTTGAGCTCTGGCCAGATTGAGCAGGAGAGGCTGTGTACGTTGGAAGTTTTAGTAGGCTAAACAAGTTCAGAGCCCAAGTGTTTGTGGTTCGTTTGAGAGGTTACCAGTGGGAGATGAGGACCAGCAAGAGCTTTCAGGGCTGGCACCTTTAGTGTAGGAGCAAGCGCTGGACGTTCGCAATTTCGGTGTTGAATTTTGGCCAGATTGAGCAGGAGAGGCTGTGTACGTTGAAGTTTTAGTAGGCTAAACAAGTTCAGAGCCCAAGTGTTTGTGGTTCGTTTGAGAGGTTACCAGTGGGAGATGAGGACCAGCAAGAGCTTTCAGGGCTGGCACCTTTAGTGTAGGAGCAATCGCTGGACGTTCGCAATTTCGGTGTTGAGCTCTGGCCAGATTGAGCAGGAGAGGCTGTGTACGTTGGAAGTTTTAGTAGGCTAAACAAGTTCAGAACCCAAGTGTTTGTGGTTCGTTTGAGAGGTTACCAGTGGGAGATGAGGACCAGCAAGAGCTTTCAGGGCTGGCACCTTTAGTGTAAGAGCAATCGCTGGACGTTCACAATTTCGGTGTTGAATTTTGGCCAGATTGAGCAGGAGAGGCTGTGTACGTTGGAAGTTTTAGCAGCCTAAACAAGTTCAGAGCCAAGTGTTTGTGGTTCGTTTGAGAGGTTACAGTGGGAGATGAGGACCAGCAAGAGCTTTCAGGGCTGGCACCTTTAGTGTAGGAGCAATCCCTGGACGTTCACAATTTCGGTGTTGAATTTTGGCCAGATTGAGCAGGAGAGGCTGTGTACGTTGGAAGTTTTAGTAGGCTAAACAAGTTCAGAGGCCAAGTGTTTGTGGTTCGTTTGAGAGGTTACCAGTGGGAGATGAGGACCAGCAAGAGCTTTCAGGGCTGGCACCTTTAGTGTAGGAGCAAGCGCTGGACGTTCGCAATTTTGGTGTTGAGCTCTGGCCAGATTGAGCAGGAGAGGCTGTGTACGTTGGAAGTTTTAGTAGGCTAAACAAGTTCAGAGCCCAAGTGTTTGGTGGTTCGTTTGAGAGGTTACCAGTGGAGATGAGGACCAGCAAGAGCTTTCAGGGCTGGCACCTTTAGTGTAGGAGCAAGCGCTGGACGTTCGCAATTTCGGTGTTGAATTTTGGCCAGATTGAGCAGGAGAGGCTGTGTACGTTGGAAGTTTTAGCAGCCTAAACAAGTTCAGAGCCCAAGTGTTTGTGGTTCGTTTGAGAGGTTACCAGTGGGAGATGAGGACCAGCAAGAGCTTTCAGGGCTGGCACCTTTAGTGTAGGAGCAATCGCTGGACGTTCGCAATTTCGGTGTTGAGCTCTGGCCAGATTGAGCAGGAGAGGCTGTGTACGTTGGAAGTTTAGCAGCCTAAACAAGTTCAGAGCCCAAGTGTTTGTGGTTCGTTTGAGAGGTTACCAGTGGGAGATGAGGACCAGCAAGAGCTTTCAGGGCTGGCACCTTTAGTGTAGGAGCAATCGCTGGACATTCGCAATTTCGGTGTTGAGCTCTGGCCAGACTGAGCAGGAGAGGCTGTGTACGTTGGAAGTTTTAATAGGCTAAACAAGTTCAGAGCCCAAGTGTTTGTGGTTCGTTTGAGAGGTTACCAGTGGGAGATGAGGACCAGCAAGAGCTTTCAGGGCTGGCACCTTTAGTGTAGGAGCAAGCGCTGGACTTTCGCAATTTCGGTGTTGAATTTTGGCCAGATTGAGCAGGAGAGGCTGTGTACGTTGGAAGTTTTAGCAGCCTAAACAAGTTCAGAGCCAAGTGTTTGTGGTTCGTTTGAGAGGTTACCAGTGGGAGATGAGGACCAGCAAGAGCTTTCAGGGCTGGCACCTTTAGTGTAGGAGCAATCGCGGGACGTTCGCAATTTCGGTGTTGAGCTCTGGCCAGATTGAGCAGGAGAGGCTGTGTACGTTGGAAGTTTTAGTAGGCTAAACAAGTTCAGAGCCCAAGTGTTTGTGGTTCGTTTGAGAGGTTACCAGTGGGAGATGAGGACCAGCAAGAGCTTTCAGGGCTGGCACCTTTAGTGTAGGAGCAATCGCTGGATATTCGCAATTTCGTTGCTGAATGTTGCCCAGATTGAGCAGGAGAGGCTGTGTACGTTGGAAGTTTTAGTAGGCTAAACAAGTTCAGAGCCAAGTGTTTGTGTTCGTTTGAGAGGTTACCAGTGGGAGATGAGGACCAGCAAGAGCTTTCAGGGCTGGCACCTTTAGTGTAGGAGCAATCGCTGGACGTTCGCAATTTCGGTGTTGAGCTCTGGCCAGATTGAGCAGGAGAGGCTGTGTACGTTGGAAGTTTTAGTAGGCTAAACAAGTTCAGAGCCCAAGTGTTTGTGGTTCGTTTGAGAGGTTACCAGTGGGAGATGAGGACCAGCAAGAGCTTTCAGGGCTGGCACCTTTAGTGTAGGAGCAATCGCTGGACGTTCGCAATGTCGGTGTTGAGCTCTGGCCAGATGAGCAGGAGAGGATGTGTACGTTGGAAGTTTTAGCAGCCTAAACAAGTTCAGAGCCCAAGTGTTTGTGGTTCGTTTGAGAGGTTACCAGTGGGAGATGAGGACCAGCAAGAGCTTTCAGGGCTGGCACCTTTAGTGTAGGAGCAATGGCTGGACGTTCGCAATTTCGGTGTTGAGCTCTGGCCAGATTGAGCAGGAGAGGCTGTGTACGTTGGAAGTTTTAATAGGCTAAACAAGTTCAGAGCCCAAGTGTTTGTGGTTCGTTTGAGAGGTTACCAGTGGGAGATGAGGACCAGCAAGAGCTTTCAGGGCTGGCACCTTTAGTGTAGGAGCAAGCGCTGGACGTTCGCAATTTCGGTGTTGAGCTCTGGCCAGATTGAGCAGGAGAGGCTGTGTACGTTGGAAGTTTTAGCAGCCTAAACAAGTTCAGAGCCCAAGTGTTTGTGGTTCGTTTGAGAGGTTACCAGTGGGAGATGAGGACCAGCAAGAGCTTTCAGGGCTGGCACCTTTAGTGTAGGAGCAATCGCTGGACGTTCGCAATTTTGGTGTTGAGCTCTGGCCAGATTGAGCAGGAGAGGCTGTGTACGTTGCAAGTTTTAGTAGGCTAAACAAGTTCAGAGCCCAAGTGTTTGTGGTTCGTTTGAGAGGTTACCAGTGGGAGATGAGGACCAGCAAGAGCTTTCAGGGCTGGCACCTTTAGTGTAGGAGCAATCGCTGGACATTCGCAATTTCGGTGTTGAGCTCTGGCCAGATTGAGCAGGAGAGGGAGTGTACGTTGGAAGTTTTAGCAGCCTAAACAAGTTCAGAGCCCAAGTGTTTGTGGTTCGTTTGAGAGGTTACCAGTGGGAGATGAGGACCAGCAAGAGCTTCAGGGCTGGCACCTTTAGTGTAGGAGCAATCGCTGACGTTCGCAATTTCGGTGTTGAGCTCTGGCCAGATTGAGCAGGAGAGGCTGTGTACGTTGGAAGTTTTAGTAGGCTAAACAAGTTCAGAGCCCAAGTGTTTGTGGTTCGTTTGAGAGGTTACCAGTGGAGATGAGGACCAGCAAGAGCTTTCAGGGCTGGCACCTTTAGTGTAGGAGCAATCGCTGGACGTTCGGAATTTCGGTGTTGAGCTCTGGCCAGATTGAGCAGGAGAGGGAGTGTACGTTGGAAGTTTTAGCAGGCTAAACAAGTTCAGAGCCCAAGTGTTTGTGGTTCGTTTGAGAGGTTACCAGTGGGAGATGAGGACAGCAAGAGCTTTCAGGGCTGGCACCTTTAGTGTAGGAGCAATCGCTGGACGTTCACAATTTCGGTGTTGAGCTCTGGCCAGATTGAGCAGGAGAGGCTGTGTACGTTGGAAGTTTTAGTAGGCTAAACAAGTTCAGAGCCCAAGTGTTTGTGGTTCGTTTGAGAGGTTACCAGTGGGAGATGAGGACCAGCAAGAGCTTTCAGGGCTGGCACCTTTAGTGTAGGAGCAATTGCGGGACGTTCGCAATTTCGGTGTTGAGCTCTGGCCAGATTGAGCAGGAGAGGCTGTGTACGTTGGAAGTTTTAGTAGGCTAAACAAGTTCAGAGCCCAAGTGTTTGTGGTTCGTTTGAGAGGTTACCAGTGGGAGATGAGGACCAGCAAGAGCTTTCAGGGCTGGCACCTTTAGTGTAGGAGCAATCGCTGGACGTTCGCAATATCGGTGTTGAGCTCTGGCCAGATTGAGCAGGAGAGGCTGTGTCCGTTGGAAGTTTTAATAGGCTAAACAAGTTCAGAGCCCAAGTGTTTGTGGTTCGTTTGAGAGGTTACCAGTGGGAGATGAGGACCAGCAAGAGCTTTCAGGGCTGGCACCTTTAGTGTAGGAGCAAGCGCTGGACGTTCGCAATTTCGGTGTTGAGCTCTGGCCAGATTGAGCAGGAGAGGCTGTGTACGTTGGAAGTTTTAGTAGGCTAAACAAGTTCAGAGCCCAAGTGTTTGTGGTTCGTTTGAGAGGTTACCAGTGGGAGATGAGGACCAGCAAGAGCTTTCAGGGCTGGCACCTTTAGTGTAGGAGCAATCGCTGGACGTTCGCAATTTCGGTGTTGAGCTCTGGCCAGATTGAGCAGGAGAGGCTGTGTACGTTGGAAGTTTTAGTAGGCTAAACAAGTTCAGAGCCCAAGTGTTTGTGGTTCGTTTGAGAGGTTACCAGTGGGAGATGAGGACCAGCAAGAGCTTTCAGGGCTGGCACCTTTAGTGTAGGAGCAAGCGCTGGACGTTCGCAATTTCGGTGTTGAGCTCTGGCCAGATTGAGCAGGAGAGGCTGTGTACGTTGCAAGTTTTAGTAGGCTAAACAAGTTCAGAGCCCAAGTGTTTGTGGTTCGTTTGAGAGGTTACCAGTGGGAGATGAGGACCAGCAAGAGCTTTCAGGGCTGGCACCTTTAGTGTAGGAGTAATCGCTGGACGTTTGCAATTTCGTTGGTGAATGTTGGCCAGAATGAGCAGGAGAGGCTGTGTACGTTGGAAGTTTTAGTAGGCTAAACAAGTTCAGAGCCCAAGTGTTTGTGGTTCGTTTGAGAGGTTACCAGTGGGAGATGAGGACCAGCAAGAGCTTTCAGGGCTGGCACCTTTAGTGTAGGAGCAATCCCTGGACGTTCGTAATGTCGGTGTTGAATTTTGGCCAGATTGAGCAGGAGAGGCTGTGTACGTTGGAAGTTTTAGTAGGCTAAACAAGTTCAGAGCCCAAGTGTTTGTGGTTCGTTTGAGAGGTTACCAGTGGGAGATGAGGACCAGCAAGAGCTTTCAGGGCTGGCACCTTTAGTGTAGGAGCAATCGCTGGACGTTCGCAATTTCGTTGGTGAATTTTGGCCAGATTGAGCAGGAGAGGCTGTGTACGTTGGAAGTTTTAGTAGGCTAAACAAGTTCAGAGCCCAAGTGTTTGTGGTTCGTTTGAGAGGTTACCAGTGGGAGATGAGGACCAGCAAGAGCTTTCAGGGCTGGCACCTTTAGTGTAGGAGCAATCCCTGGACGTTCGCAATTTCGGTGTTGAGCTCTGGCCAGATTGAGCAGGAGAGGCTGTGTACGTTGGAAGTTTTAGTAGGCTAAACAAGTTCAGAGCCCAAGTGTTTGTGGTTCGTTTGAGAGGTTACCAGTGGGAGATGAGGACCAGCAAGAGCTTTCAGGGCTGGCACCTTTAGTGTAGGAGCAATCGCTGGACGTTCGCAATTTCGGTGTTGAATTTTGGCCAGATTGAGCAGGAGAGGCTGTGTACATTGGAAGTTTTAGCAGCCTAAACAAGTTCAGAGCCCAAGTGTTTGTGGTTCGTTTGAGAGGTTACCAGTGGGAGATGAGGACCAGCAAGAGCTTTCAGGGCTGGCACCTTTAGTGTAGGAGCAATCCCTGGACGTTCGCAATTTCGGTGTTGAGCTCTGGCCAGATTGAGCAGGAGAGGCTGTGTACGTTGGAAGTTTTAGTAGGCTAAACAAGTTCAGAGCCCAAGTGTTTGTGGTTCGTTTGAGAGGTTACCAGTGGGAGATGAGGACCAGCAAGAGCTTTCAGGGCTGGCACCTTTAGTGTAGGAGCAATCCCTGGACGTTCGCAATTTCGGTGTTGAGCTCTGGCCAGATTGAGCAGGAGAGGCTGTGTACGTTGGAAGTTTTAGTAGGCTAAACAAGTTCAGAGCCCAAGTGTTTGTGGTTCGTTTGAGAGGTTACCAGTGGGAGATGAGGGCCAGCAAGAGCTTTCAGGGCTGGCACCTTTAGTGTAGGAGCAATCCCTGGACGTTCGGAATTTCGGTGCTGAGCTCTGGCCAGATTGAGCAGGAGAGGCTGTGTACGTTGGAAGTTTTAGCAGCCTAAACAAGTTCAGAGCCCAAGTGTTTGTGGTTCGTTTGAGAGGTTACCAGTGGGAGATGAGGACCAGCAAGAGCTTTCAGGGCTGGCACCTTTAGTGTAGGAGCAATCGCTGGACGTTCGCAATTTCGGTGTTGAGCTCTGGCCAGATTGAGCAGGAGAGGCTGTGTACGTTGGAAGTTTTAGTAGGCTAAACAAGTTCAGAGCCCAAGTGTTTGTGGTTCGTTTGAGAGGTTACCAGTGGGAGATGAGGACCAGCAAGAGCTTTCAGGGCTGGCACCTTTAGTGTAGGAGCAAGCGCTGGACGTTCGCAATTTCGGTGTTGAGCTCTGGCCAGATTGAGCAGGAGAGGCTGTGTACGTTGGAAGTTTTAGTAGGCTAAACAAGTTCAGAGCCCAAGTGTTTGTGGTTCGTTTGAGAGGTTACCAGTGGGAGATGAGGACCAGCAAGAGCTTTCAGGGCTGGCACCTTTAGTGTAGGAGTAATCCCTGGACGTTCGCAATTTCGTTGGTGAATGTTGGCCAGAATGAGCAGGAGAGGCTGTGTACGTTGGAAGTTTTAGTAGGCTAAACAAGTTCAGAGCCCAAGTGTTTGTGGTTCGTTTGAGAGGTTACCAGTGGGAGATGAGGACCAGCAAGAGCTTTCAGGGCTGGCACCTTTAGTGTAGGAGCAATCCCTGGACGTTCACACTTGCGGTGTTGAATTTTGGCCAGATTGAGCAGGAGAGGCTGTGTACGTTGGAAGTTTTAGTAGGCTAAACAAGTTCAGAGCCCAAGTGTTTGTGGTTCGTTTGAGAGGTTACCAGTGGGAGATGAGGACCAGCAAGAGCTTTCAGGGCTGGCACCTTTAGTGTAGGAGCAATCCCTGGACGTTCGCAATTTCGGTGTTGAATTTTGGGCAGATTGAGCAGGAGAGGCTGTGTACGTTGGAAGTTTTAGTAGGCTAAACAAGTTCAGAGCCCAAGTGTTTGTGGTTCGTTTGAGAGGTTACCAGTGGGAGATGAGGACCAGCAAGAGCTTTCAGGGCTGGCACCTTTAGTGTAGGAGCAATCGCTGGACGTTCGCAATTTTGGTGTTGAGCTCTGGCCAGATTGAGCAGGAGAGGCTGTGTACGTTGGAAGTTTTAGTAGGCTAAACAAGTTCAGAGCCCAAGTGTTTGTGGTTCGTTTGAGAGGTTACCAGTGGGAGATGAGGACCAGCAAGAGCTTTCAGGGCTGGCACCTTTAGTGTAGGAGCAATCCCTGGACGTTCGCAATTTCGGTGTTGAATTTTGGCCAGATTGAGCAGGAGAGGCTGTGTACGTTGGAAGTTTTAGCAGCCTAAACAAGTTCAGAGCCCAAGTGTTTGTGGTTCGTTTGAGAGGTTACCAGTGGGAGATGAGGACCAGCAAGAGCTTTCAGGGCTGGCACCTTTAGTGTAGGAGCAATCCCTGGACGTTCACAATTTCGGTGTTGAATTTTGGCCAGATTGAGCAGGAGAGGCTGTGTACGTTGGAAGTTTTCGTAGGCTAAACAAGTTCAGAGGCCAAGTGTTTGTGGTTCGTTTGAGAGGTTACCAGTGGGAGATGAGGACCAGCAAGAGCTTTCAGGGCTGGCACCTTTAGTGTAGGAGCAATCGCTGGACGTTCGCAATTTCGGTGTTGAGCTCTGGCCAGATTGAGCAGGAGAGGCTGTGTACGTTGGAAGTTTTAGTAGGCTAAACAAGTTCAGAGCCCAAGTGTTTGTGGTTCGTTTGAGAGGTTACCAGTGGGAGATGAGGACCAGCAAGAGCTTTCAGGGCTGGCACCTTTAGTGTAGGAGCAATTGCGGGACGTTCGCAATTTCGGTGTTGAGCTCTGGCCAGATTGAGCAGGAGAGGCTGTGTACGTTGGAAGTTTTAGCAGCCTAAACAAGTTCAGAGCCCAAGTGTTTGTGGTTCGTTTGAGAGGTTACCAGTGGGAGATGAGGACCAGCAAGAGCTTTCAGGGCTGGCACCTTTAGTGTAGGAGCAATCGCTGGACGTTCGCAATATCGGTGTTGAGCTCTGGCCAGATTGAGCAGGAGAGGCTGTGTCCGTTGGAAGTTTTAATAGGCTAAACAAGTTCAGAGCCCAAGTGTTTGTGGTTCGTTTGAGAGGTTACCAGTGGGAGATGAGGACCAGCAAGAGCTTTCAGGGCTGGCACCTTTAGTGTAGGAGCAAGCGCTGGACGTTCGCAATTTCGGTGTTGAGCTCTGGCCAGATTGAGCAGGAGAGGCTGTGTACGTTGGAAGTTTTAGTAGGCTAAACAAGTTCAGAGCCCAAGTGTTTGTGGTTCGTTTGAGAGGTTACCAGTGGGAGATGAGGACCAGCAAGAGCTTTCAGGGCTGGCACCTTTAGTGTAGGAGCAATCGCTGGACGTTCGCAATTTCGGTGTTGAGCTCTGGCCAGATTGAGCAGGAGAGGCTGTGTACGTTGGAAGTTTTAGTAGGCTAAACAAGTTCAGAGCCCAAGTGTTTGTGGTTCGTTTGAGAGGTTACCAGTGGGAGATGAGGACCAGCAAGAGCTTTCAGGGCTGGCACCTTTAGTGTAGGAGCAATTGCGGGACGTTCGCAATTTCGGTGTTGAGCTCTGGCCAGATTGAGCAGGAGAGGCTGTGTACGTTGGAAGTTTTAGCAGCCTAAACAAGTTCAGAGCCCAAGTGTTTGTGGTTCGTTTGAGAGGTTACCAGTGGGAGATGAGGACCAGCAAGAGCTTTCAGGGCTGGCACCTTTAGTGTAGGAGCAATCGCTGGACGTTCGCAATATCGGTGTTGAGCTCTGGCCAGATTGAGCAGGAGAGGCTGTGTCCGTTGGAAGTTTTAATAGGCTAAACAAGATCAGAGCCCAAGTGTTTGTGGTTCGTTTGAGAGGTTACCAGTGGGAGATGAGGACCAGCAAGAGCTTTCAGGGCTGGCACCTTTAGTGTAGGAGCAAGCGCTGGACGTTCGCAATTTCGGTGTTGAGCTCTGGCCAGATTGAGCAGGAGAGGCTGTGTACGTTGGAAGTTTTAGCAGCCTAAACAAGTTCAGAGCCCAAGTGTTTGTGGTTCGTTTGAGAGGTTACCAGTGGGAGATGAGGACCAGCAAGAGCTTTCAGGGCTGGCACCTTTAGTGTAGGAGCAATCGCTGGACGTTCGCAATGTCGGTGTTGAGCTCTGGCCAGATTGAGCAGGAGAGGCTGTGTACGTTGCAAGTTTTAGTAGGCTAAACAAGTTCAGAGGCCAAGTGTTTGTGGTTCGTTTGAGAGGTTACCAGTGGGAGATGAGGACCAGCAAGAGCTTTCAGGGCTGGCACCTTTAGTGTAGGAGCAAGCGCTGGACGTTCGCAATTTCGGTGTTGAGCTCTGGCCAGATTGAGCAGGAGAGGCTGTGTACGTTGGAAGTTTTAGCAGCCTAAACAAGTTCAGAGCCCAAGTGTTTGTGGTTCGTTTGAGAGGTTACCAGTGGGAGATGAGGACCAGCAAGAGCTTTCAGGGCTGGCACCTTTAGTGTAGGAGCAATCCCTGGACGTTCACAATTTCGGTGTTGAATTTTGGCCAGATTGAGCAGGAGAGGCTGTGTACGTTGGAAGTTTTAGTAGGCTAAACAAGTTCAGAGCCCAAGTGTTTGTGGTTCGTTTGAGAGGTTACCAGTGGGAGATGAGGACCAGCAAGAGCTTTCAGGGCTGGCACCTTTAGTGTAGGAGCAATCCCTGGACGTTCGCAATTTCGGTGTTGAGCTCTGGGCAGATTGAGCAGGAGAGGCTGTGTACGTTGGAAGTTTTAGTAGGCTAAACAAGTTCAGAGCCCAAGTGTTTGTGGTTCGTTTGAGAGGTTACCAGTGGGAGATGAGGACCAGCAAGAGCTTTCAGGGCTGGCACCTTTAGTGTAGGAGCAAGCGCTGGACGTTCGCAATTTCGGTGTTGAGCTCTGGCCAGATTGAGCAGGAGAGGCTGTGTACGTTGGAAGTTTTAGTAGGCTAAACAAGTTCAGAGCCCAAGTGTTGTGTGTTCGTTTGAGAGGTTACCAGTGGGAGATGAGGGACCAGCAAGAGCTTTCAGGGCTGGCACCTTTAGTGTAGGAGTAATCGCTGGACGTTTGCAATTTCGTTGGTGAATGTTGGCCAGAATGAGCAGGAGAGGCTGTGTACGTTGGAAAGTTTTAGTAGGCTAAACAAGTTCAGAGCCCAAGTGTTTGTGGTTCGTTTGAGAGGTTACCAGTGGGAGATGAGGACCAGCAAGAGCTTTCAGGCTGGCACCTTTAGTGTAGGAGCAATCCCTGGACGTTCGCAATTTCGGTGTTGAGCTCTGGCCAGATTGAGGCAGGAGAGGCTGTGTACGTTGGAAGTTTTAGTAGGCTAAACAAGTTCAGAGCCCAAGTGTTTGTGGTTCGTTTGAGAGGTTACCAGTGGGAGATGAGGACCAGCAAGAGCTTTCAGGGCTGGCACCTTTAGTGTAGGAGCAAGCGCTGGACGTTCGCAATTTCGGTGTTGAATTTTGGCCAGATTGAGCAGGAGAGGCTGTGTACGTTGGAAGTTTTAGCAGCCTAAACAAGTTCAGAGCCCAAGTGTTTGTGGTTCGTTTGAGAGGTTACCAGTGGGAGATGAGGACCAGCAAGAGCTTTCAGGGCTGGCACCTTTAGTGTAGGAGCAATCGCTGGACGTTCGCAATTTCGGTGTTGAGCTCTGGCCAGATTGAGCAGGAGAGGCTGTGTACGTTGGAAGTTTTAGTAGGCTAAACAAGTTCAGAGCCCAAGTGTTTGTGGTTCGTTTGAGAGGTTACCAGTGGGAGATGAGGAACCAGCAAGAGCTTTCAGGGCTGGCACCTTTAAGTGTAGGAGCAATCCCTGGACGTTCGCAATTTCGGTGTTGAGCTCTGGCCAGATTGAGCAGGAGAGGCTGTGTACGTTGGAAGTTTTAGTAGGCTAAACAAGTTCAGAGCCCAAGTGTTTGTGGTTCGTTTGAGAGGTTACCAGTGGGAGATGAGGGCCAGCAAGAGCTTTCAGGGCTGGCACCTTTAGTGTAGGAGCAATCCCGGACGTTCGGAATTTCGGTGCTGAGCTCTGGCCAGATTGAGCAGGAGAGGCTGTGTACGTTGGAAGTTTTAGTAGGCTAAACAAGTTCAGAGCCCAAGTGTTTGTGGTTCGTTTGAGAGGTTACCAGTGGGAGATGAGGACCAGCAAGAGCTTCAGGGCTGGCACCTTTAGTGTAGGAGCAATCGCTGGACGTTCGCAATTTCGGTGTTGAGCTCTGGCCAGATTGAGCAGGAGAGGCTGTGTACGTTGGAAGTTTTAGTAGGCTAAACAAGTTCAGAGCCCAAGTGTTTGTGGTTCGTTTGAGAGGTTACCAGTGGGAGATGAGGACCAGCAAGAGCTTCAGGGCTGGCACCTTTAGTGTAGGAGCAAGCGCTGGACGTTCGCAATTTCGGTGTTGAGCTCTGGCCAGATTGAGCAGGAGAGGCTGTGTACGTTGGAAGTTTTAGTAGGCTAAACAAGTTCAGAGCCCAAGTGTTTGTGGTTCGTTTGAGAGGTTACCAGTGGGAGATGAGGACCAGCAAGAGCTTTCAGGGCTGGCACCCTTTAGTGTAGGAGTAATCCCTGGACGTTCGCAATTTCGTTGGTGAATGTTGGCCAGAATGAGCAGGAGAGGCTGTGTACGTTGGAAGTTTTAGTAGGCTAAACAAGTTCAGAGCCCAAGTGTTTGTGGTTCGTTTGAGAGGTTACCAGTGGGAGATGAGGACCAGCAAGAGCTTTCAGGGCTGGCACCTTTAGTGTAGGAGCAATCCCTGGACGTTCGCAATTTCGGTGTTGAGCTCTGGGCAGATTGAGCAGGAGAGGCTGTGTACGTTGGAAGTTTTAGTAGGCTAAACAAGTTCAGAGCCCAAGTGTTTGTGGTTCGTTTGAGAGGTTACCAGTGGGAGATGAGGACCAGCAAGAGCTTTCAGGGCTGGCACCTTTAGTGTAGGAGCAATCCCTGGACGTTCGCAATTTCGGTGTTGAATTTTGGGCAGATTGAGCAGGAGAGGCTGTGTACGTTGGAAGTTTTAGTAGGCTAAACAAGTTCAGAGCCCAAGTGTTTGTGGTTCGTTTGAGAGGTTACCAGTGGGAGATGAGGACCAGCAAGAGCTTTCAGGGCTGGCACCTTTAGTGTAGGAGCAATCGCTGGACGTTCGCAATTTTGGTGTTGAGCTCTGGCCAGATTGAGCAGGAGAGGCTGTGTACGTTGGAAGTTTTAGTAGGCTAAACAAGTCAGAGCCCAAGTGTTTGTGGTTCGTTTGAGAGGTTACCAGTGGGGAGATGAGGACCAGCAAGAGCTTTCAGGTCTGGCACCTTTAGTGTAGGAGCAATCGCTGGACGTTCGCAATTTCGGTGTTGAATTTTGGCCAGATTGAGCAGGAGAGGCTGTGTACGTTGGAAGTTTTAGCAGCCTAAACAAGTTCAGAGCCCAAGTGTTTGTGGTTCGTTTGAGAGGTTACCAGTGGGAGATGAGGACCAGCAAGAGCTTTCAGGGCTGGCACCTTTAGTGTAGGAGCAATCCCTGGACGTTCACAATTTCGGTGTTGAATTTTGGCCAGATTGAGCAGGAGAGGCTGTGTACCTTGGAAGTTTTCGTAGGCTAAACAAGTTCAGAGGCCAAGTGTTTGTGGTTCGTTTGAGAGGTTACCAGTGGGAGATGAGGACCAGCAAGAGCTTTCAGGGCTGGCACCTTTAGTGTAGGAGCAATCACTGGACGTTCGCAATTTCGGTGTTGAGCTCTGGCCAGATTGAGCAGGAGAGGCTGTGTACGTTGGAAGTTTTAGTAGGCTAAACAAGTTCAGAGCCAAGTGTTTGTGTTCGTTTGAGAGGTTACCAGTGGGAGATGAGGACCAGCAAGAGCTTTCAGGGCTGGCACCTTTAGTGTAGGAGCAATCGCTGGAACGTTCGCAATTTCGGTGTTGAGCTCTGGCCAGATTGAGCAGGAGAGGCTGTGTACGTTGGAAGTTTTAGCAGCCTAAACAAGTGCAGAGCCCAAGTGTTTGTGGTTCGTTTGAGAGGTTACCAGTGGGAGATGAGGACCAGCAAGAGCTTTCAGGGCTGGCACCTTTAGTGTAGGAGCAATCGCTGGACGTTCGCAATATCGGTGTTGAGCTCTGGCCAGATTGAGCAGGAGAGGCTGTGTCCGTTGGAGTTTTAATAGGCTAAACAAGTTCAGAGCCCAAGTGTTTGTGGTTCGTTTGAGAGGTTACCAGTGGGAGATGAGGACCAGCAAGAGCTTTCAGGGCTGGCACCTTTAGTGTAGGAGCAAGCGCTGGACGTTCGCAATTTCGGTGTTGAGCTCTGGCCAGATTGAGCAGGAGAGGCTGTGTACGTTGGAAGTTTTTAGCAGCCTAAACAAGTTCAGAGCCCAAGTGTTTGTGGTTCGTTTGAGAGGTTACCAGTGGGAGATGAGGACCAGCAAGAGCTTTCAGGGCTGGCACCTTTAGTGTAGGAGCAATCGCTGGACGTTCGCAATGTCGGTGTTGAGCTCTGGCCAGATTGAGCAGGAGAGGCTGTGTACGTTGGAAGTTTTAGTAGGCTAAACAAGTTCAGAGCCCAAGTGTTTGTGGTTCGTTTGAGAGGTTACCAGTGGGAGATGAGGACCAGCAAGAGCTTTCAGGGCTGGCACCTTTAGTGTAGGAGCAAGCGCTGGACGTTCGCAATTTCGGTGTTGAGCTCTGGCCAGATTGAGCAGGAGAGGCTGTGTACGTTGGAAGTTTTAGTAGGCTAAACAAGTTCAGAGCCAAGTGTTTGTGGTTCGTTTGAGAGGTTACCAGTGGGAGATGAGGACCAGCAAGAGCTTTCAGGGCTGGCACCTTTAGTGTAGGAGCAATCGCTGGACGTTCGCAATTTTGGTGTTGAGCTCTGGCCAGATTGAGCAGGAGAGGCTGTGTACGTTGGAAGTTTTAGTAGGCTAAACAAGTTCAGAGCCCAAGTGTTTGTGGTTCGTTTGAGAGGTTACCAGTGGGAGATGAGGACCAGCAAGAGCTTTCAGGGCTGGCACCTTTAGTGTAGGAGCAATCCCTGGACGTTCACAATTTCGGTGTTGAATTTTGGCCAGATTGAGCAGGAGAGGCTGTGTACGTTGGAAGTTTTAGTAGGCTAAACAAGTTCAGAGCCCAAGTGTTTGTGGTTCGTTTGAGAGGTTACCAGTGGGAGATGAGGACCAGCAAGAGCTTTCAGGGCTGGCACCTTTAGTGTGGGAGCAATCGCTGGACGTTCGCAATTTCGGTGTTGAGCTCTGGCCAGATTGAGCAGGAGAGGGAGTGTACGTTGGAAGTTTTAGCAGGCTAAACAAGTTCAGAGCCCAAGTGTTTGTGGTTCGTTTGAGAGGTTACCAGTGGGAGATGAGGACCAGCAAGAGCTTTCAGGGCTGGCACCTTTAGTGTAAGAGCAATCGCTGGACGTTCGCAATTTCGGTGTTGAATTTTGGGCAGATTGAGCAGGAGAGGCTGTGTACGTTGGAAGTTTTAGCAGCCTAAACAAGTTCAGAGCCCAAGTGTTTGTGGTTCGTTTGAGAGGTTACCAGTGGGAGATGAGGACCAGCAAGAGCTTTCAGGGCTGGCACCTTTAGTGTAGGAGCAATCCACTGGACGTTCACAATTTCGGTGTTGAATTTTGGCCAGATTGAGCAGGAGAGGCTGTGTACGTTGGAAGTTTTAGTAGGCTAAACAAGTTCAGAGCCCAAGTGTTTGTGGTTCGTTTGAGAGGTTACCAGTGGGAGATGAGGACCAGCAAGAGCTTTCAGGGCTGGCACCTTTAGTGTAGGAGCAAGCGCTGGACGTTCGCAATTTCGGTGTTGAGCTCTGGCCAGATTGAGCAGGAGAGGCTGTGTATGTTGGAAGTTTTAGCAGCCTAAACAAGTTCAGAGCCCAAGTGTTTGTGGTTCGTTTGAGAGGTTACCAGTGGGAGATGAGGACCAGCAAGAGCTTTCAGGGCTGGCACCTTTAGTGTAGGATCAATCGCTGGACGTTCGCAATTTCGCTGTTGAGCTCTGGCCAGATTGAGCAGGAGAGGCTGTGTACGTTGGAAGTTTTAGCAGCCTAAACAAGTTCAGAGCCCAAGTGTTTGTGGTTCGTTTGAGAGGTTACCAGTGGGAGATGAGGACCAGCAAGAGCTTTCAGGGCTGGCACCTTTAGTGTAAGAGCAATCCCTGGACGTTCGCAATTTCGGTGTTGAGCTCTGGCCAGATTGAGCAGGAGAGGCTGTGTACGTTGGAAGTTTTAGTAGGCTAAACAAGTTCAGAGGCCAAGTGTTTGTGGTTCGTTTGAGAGGTTACCAGTGGGAGATGAGGACCAGCAAGAGCTTTCAGGGCTGGCACCTTTAGTGTAGGAGCAAGCGCTGGACGTTCGCAATTTCGGTGCTGAGCTCTGGCCAGATTGAGCAGGAGAGGCTGTGTACGTTGGAAGTTTTAGTAGGCTAACAAGTTCAGAGGCCAAGTGTTTGTGGTTCGTTTGAGAGGTTACCAGTGGGAGATGAGGACCAGCAAGAGCTTTCAGGGCTGGCACCTTTAGTGTAGGAGCAATCCCTGGACGTCGCAATTTCGGTGTTGAGCTCTGGCCAGATTGAGCAGGAGAGGCTGTGTACGTTGGAAGTTTTAGTAGGCTAAACAAGTTCAGAGCCCAAGTGTTTGTGGTTCGTTTGAGAGGTTACCAGTGGGAGATGAGGACCAGCAAGAGCTTTCAGGGCTGGCACCTTTAGTGTAGGAGCAAGCGCTGGACGTTCGCAATTTCGGTGGTGAATGTTGGCCAGAATGAGCAGGAGAGGCTGTGTACGTGGAAGTTTTAGTAGGCTAAACAAGTTCAGAGCCCAAGTGTTTGTGGTTCGTTTGAGAGGTTACCAGTGGGAGATGAGGACCAGCAAGAGCTTTCAGGGCTGGCACCTTTAGTGTAGGATCAAGCGCTGGACGTTCGGAATTTCGGTGCTGAGCTCTGGCCAGATTGAGCAGGAGAGGCTGTGTACGTTGGAAGTTTTAGTAGGCTAAACAAGTTCAGAGGCCAAGTGTTTGTGGTTCGTTTGAGAGGTTACCAGTGGGAGATGAGGACCAGCAAGAGCTTTCAGGGCTGGCACCTTTAGTGTTGGAGCAATCCCTGGACGTTCGCAATTTCGGTGTTGAATTTTGGCCAGATTGAGCAGGAGAGGCTGTGTACGTTGGAAGTTTTAGTAGGCTAAACAAGTTCAGAGGCCAAGTGTTTGTGGTTCGTTTGAGAGGTTACCAGTGGGAGATGAGGACCAGCAAGAGCTTTCAGGGCTGGCACCTTTAGTGTAGGAGCAATCGCTGGACGTTCGCAATGTCGGTGTTGAGCTCTGGCCAGATTGAGCAGGAGAGGCTGTGTACGTTGGAAGTTTTAGTAGGCTAAACAAGTTCAGAGCCCAAGTGTTTGTGGTTCGTTTGAGAGGTTACCAGTGGGAGATGAGGACCAGCAAGAGCTTCAGGGCTGGCACCTTTAGTGTAGGAGCAATCCCTGGACGTTCGCAATGTCGGTGTTGAGCTCTGGCCAGATTGAGCAGGAGAGGGAGTGTACGTTGGAAGTTTTAGTAGGCTAAACAAGTTCAGAGCCCAAGTGTTTGTGGTTCGTTTGAGAGGTTACCAGTGGGAGATGAGGACCAGCAAGAGCTTTCAGGGCTGGCACCTTTAGTGTAGGAGCAAGCGCTGGACGTTCGCAATTTGGTGTTGAGCTCTGGCCAGATTGAGCAGGAGAGGCTGTGTACGTTGGAAGTTTTAGTAGGCTAAACAAGTTCAGAGCCCAAGTGTTTGTGGTTCGTTTGAGAGGTTACCAGTGGGAGATGAGGACCAGCAAGAGCTTTCAGGGCTGGCACCTTTAGTGTAGGAGCAATCGCTGGACGTTCGCAATTTCTGTGTGGAATTTTGGCCAGATTGAGCAGGAGAGGCTGTGTTACGTTGGAAGTTTTAGCAGCCTAAACAAGGTCAGAGGCCAAGTGTTTGTGGTTCGTTTGAGAGGTTACCAGTGGGAGATGAGGACCAGCAAGAGCTTTCAGGGCTGGCACCTTTAGTGTAGGAGCAAGCGCTGGACGTTCGCAATTTCGGTGTTGAATTTTGGCCAGATTGAGCAGGAGAGGCTGTGTACGTTGGAAGTTTTAGTAGGCGAAACAAGTTCAGAGCCCAAGTGTTTGTGGTTCGTTTGAGAGGTTACCAGTGGGAGATGAGGACCAGCAAGAGCTTTCAGGGCTGGCACCTTTAGTGTAGGAGCAATCCTGGACGTTCGCAATTTCGGTGTTGAGCTCTGGCCAGATTGAGCAGGAGAGGCTGTGTACGTTGGAAGTTTTAGTAGGCTAAACAAGTTCAGAGCCCAAGTGTTTGTGGTTCGTTTGAGAGGTTACCAGTGGGAGATGAGGACCAGCAAGAGCTTTCAGGGCTGGCACCTTTAGTGTAGGAGCAATCGCTGGACGTTCGCAATTTCGGTGTTGAATTTTGGGCAGATTGAGCAGGAGAGGCTGTGTACGTTGGAAGTTTTAGCAGCCTAAACAAGTTCAGAGCCCAAGTGTTTGTGGTTCGTTTGAGAGGTTACCAGTGGGAGATGAGGACCAGCAAGAGCTTTCAGGGCTGGCACCTTTAGTGTAGGAGCAATCGCTGGACGTTCGCAATGTCGGTGTTGAGCTCTGGCCAGATTGAGCAGGAGAGGCTGTGTACGTTGGAAGTTTTAGCAGCCTAAACAAGTTCAGAGCCCAAGTGTTTGTGGTTCGTTTGAGAGGTTACCAGTGGGAGATGAGGACCAGCAAGAGCTTTCAGGGCTGGCACCTTTAGTGTAGGAGGCAAGCGCTGGACATTCGCAATTTCGGTGTTGAGCTCTGGCCAGATTGAGCAGGAGAGGCTGTGTACGTTGGAAGTTTTAATAGGCTAAACAAGTTCAGAGCCCAAGTGTTTGTGGTTCGTTTGAGAGGTTACCAGTGGGAGATGAGGACCAGCAAGAGCTTTCAGGGCTGGCACCTTTAGTGTAGGAGCAAGCGCTGGACGTTCGCAATTTCGGTGTTGAGCTCTGGCCAGATTGAGCAGGAGAGGCTGTGTACGTTGGAAGTTTTAGCAGCCTAAACAAGTTCAGAGCCCAAGTGTTTGTGGTTCGTTTGAGAGGTTACCAGTGGGAGATGAGGACCAGCAAGAGCTTTCAGGGCTGGCACCTTTAGTGTAGGAGCAATCGCTATACATTCGCAATTTTGGTGTTGAGCTCTGGCCAGATTGAGCAGGAGAGGCTGTGTACGTTGGAAGTTTTAGTAGCTAAACAAGTTCAGAGGCAAGTGTTTGTGGTTCGTTTGAGAGGTTACCAGTGGGAGATGAGGACCAGCAAGAGCTTTCAGGGCTGGCACCTTTAGTGTAGGAGCAAGCGCTGGACGTTCGCAATTTCGGTGTTGAATTTTGGCCAGATTGAGCAGGAGAGGGAGTGTACGTTGGAAGTTTTAATAGGCTAAACAAGTTCAGAGCCCAAGTGTTTGTGGTTCGTTTGAGAGGTTACCAGTGGGAGATGAGGACCAGCAAGAGCTTTCAGGGCTGGCACCTTTAGTGTAAGAGCAATCGCTGGACGTTCACAATTTCGGTGTTGAGCTCTGGCCAGATTGAGCAGGAGAGGCTGTGTACGTTGGAAGTTTTAGCAGCCCTAAACAAGTTCAGAGCCCAAGTGTTTGTGGTTCGTTTGAGAGGTTACCAGTGGGAGATGAGGACCAGCAAGAGCTTTCAGGGCTGGCACCTTTAGTGTAGGAGCAAGCGCTGGACGTTCGCAATTTCGGTGTTGAATTTTGGCCAGATTGAGCAGGAGAGGCTGTGTACGTTGGAAGTTTTAGTAGGCTAAACAAGTTCAGAGCCCAAGTGTTTGTGGTTCGTTTGAGAGGTTACCAGTGGAGAGATGAGGACCAGCAAGAGCTTTCAGGGCTGGCACCTTTAGTGTAGGAGCAATCGCTGGACGTTCGCAATTTCGGTGTTGAGCTCTGGCCAGATTGAGCAGGAGAGGGAGTGTACGTTGGAAGTTTTAGTAGGCTAAACAAGTTCAGAGCCCAAGTGTTTGTGGTTCGTTTGAGAGGTTACCAGTGGGAGATGAGGACCAGCAAGAGCTTTCAGGGCTGGCACCTTTAGTGTAGGAGCAATCGCTGGACGTTCGCAATGTCGGTGTTGAGCTCTGGCCAGATTGAGCAGGAGAGGCTGTGTACGTTGGAAGTTTTAGTAGGCTAAACAAGTTCAGAGCCCAAGTGTTTGTGGTTCGTTTGAGAGGTTACCAGTGGGAGATGAGGACCAGCAAGAGCTTTCAGGGCTGGCACCTTTAGTGTAGGAGCAATCCCTGGACGTTCGCAATTTCGTTGGTGAATTTTGGCCAGATTGAGCAGGAGAGGCTGTGTACGTTGGAAGTTTTAGCAGCCTAAACAAGGTCAGAGGCCAAGTGTTTGTGGTTCGTTTGAGAGGTTACCAGTGGGAGATGAGGACCAGCAAGAGCTTTCAGGGCTGGCACCTTTAGTGTAGGAGCAAGCGCTGGACGTTCGCAATTTCGGTGTTGAATTTTGGCCAGATTGAGCAGGAGAGGCTGTGTACGTTGGAAGTTTTAGTAGGCTAAACAAGTTCAGAGCCCAAGTGTTTGTGGTTCGTTTGAGAGGTTACCAGTGGGAGATGAGGACCAGCAAGAGCTTTCAGGGCTGGCACCTTTAGTGTAAGAGCAATCGCTGGACGTTCACAATTTCGGTGTTGAGCTCTGGCCAGATTGAGCAGGAGAGGCTGTGTACGTTGCAAGTTTTAGTAGGCTAAACAAGTTCAGAGCCCAAGTGTTTGTGGTTCGTTTGAGAGGTTACCAGTGGGAGATGAGGACCAGCAAGAGCTTTCAGGGCTGGCACCTTTAGTGTAGGAGCAATCCCTGGACGTTCACAATTTCGGTGTTGAATTTTGGCCAGATTGAGCAGGAGAGGCTGTGTACGTTGGAAGTTTTAGTAGGCTAAACAAGTTCAGAGCCCAAGTGTTTGTGGTTCGTTTGAGAGGTTACCAGTGGGAGATGAGGACCAGCAAGAGCTTTCAGGGCTGGCACCTTTAGTGTAGGAGCAATCGCTGGACGTTCGCAATTTCGGTATTGAGCTCTGGCCAGATTGAGCAGGAGAGGCTGTGTACGTTGGAAGTTTTAGTAGGCTAAACAAGTTCAGAGCCCAAGTGTTTGTGGTTCGTTTGAGAGGTTACGAGTGGGAGATGAGGACCAGCAAGAGCTTTCAGGGCTGGCACCTTTAGTGTAGGAGCAATCGCTGGACGTTCGCAATTTTGGTGTTGAATTTTGGCCAGATTGAGCAGGAGAGGCTGTGTACGTTGGAAGTTTTAGTAGGCTAAACAAGTTCAGAGCCCAAGTGTTTGTGGTTCGTTTGAGAGGTTACCAGTGGGAGATGAGGACCAGCAAGAGCTTTCAGGGCTGGCACCTTTAGTGTAGGAGCAAGCGCTGGACGTTCGCAATTTCGGTGTTGAGCTCTGGCCAGATTGAGCAGGAGAGGCTGTGTATGTTGGAAGTTTTAGCAGCCTAAACAAGTTCAGAGCCCAAGTGTTTGTGGTTCGTTTGAGAGGTTACCAGTGGGAGATGAGGACCAGCAAGAGCTTTCAGGGCTGGCACCTTTAGTGTAGGATCAATCGCTGGACGTTCGCAATTTCGGTGTTGAGCTCTGGCCAGATTGAGCAGGAGAGGCTGTGTACGTTGGAAGTTTTAGCAGCCTAAACAAGTTCAGAGCCCAAGTGTTTGTGGTTCGTTTGAGAGGTTACCAGTGGGAGATGAGGACCAGCAATAGCTTTCAGGGCTGGCACCTTTAGTGTAAGAGCAATCCCTGGACGTTCGCAATTTCGGTGTTGAGCTCTGGCCAGATTGAGCAGGAGAGGCTGTGTACGTTGGAAGTTTTAGTAGGCTAAACAAGTTCAGAGCCCAAGTGTTTGTGGTTCGTTTGAGAGGTTACCAGTGGGAGATGAGGACCAGCAAGAGCTTTCAGGGCTGGCACCTTTAGTGTAGGAGCAAGCGCTGGACGTTCGGAATTTCGGTGCTGAGCTCTGGCCAGATTGAGCAGGAGAGGCTGTGTACGTTGGAAGTTTTAGTAGGCTAAACAAGTTCAGAGCCCAAGTGTTTGTGGTTCGTTTGAGAGGTTACCAGTGGGAGATGAGGACCAGCAAGAGCTTTCAGGGCTGGCACCTTTAGTGTAGGAGCAATCCCTGGACGTTCGCAATTTCGGTGTTGATCTCTGGCCAGATTGAGCAGGAGAGGCTGTGTACGTTGGAAGTTTTAGTAGGCTAAACAAGTTCAGAGCCCAAGTGTTTGTGGTTCGTTTGAGAGGTTACCAGTGGGAGATGAGGACCAGCAAGAGCTTTCAGGGCTGGCACCTTTAGTGTAGGAGCAAGCGCTGGACGTTCGCAATTTCGGTGGTGAATGTTGGCCAGAATGAGCAGGAGAGGCTGTGTACGTTGGAAGTTTTAGTAGGCTAAACAAGTTCAGAGCCCAAGTGTTTGTGGTTCGTTTGAGAGGTTACCAGTGGGAGATGAGGACCAGCAAGAGCTTTCAGGGCTGGCACCTTTAGTGTAGGATCAAGCGCTGGACGTTCGGAATTTCGGTGCCGAGCTCTGGCCAGATTGAGCAGGAGAGGCTGTGTACGTTGGAAGTTTTAGTAGGCTAAACAAGTTCAGAGCCCAAGTGTTTGTGGTTCGTTTGAGAGGTTACCAGTGGGAGATGAGGACCAGCAAGAGCTTTCAGGGCTGGCACCTTTAGTGTTGGAGCAATCCCTGGACGTTCGCAATTTCGGTGTTGAATTTTGGCCAGATTGAGCAGGAGAGGCTGTGTACGTTGGAAGTTTTAGTAGGCTAAACAAGTTCAGAGGCCAAGTGTTTGTGGTTCGTTTGAGAGGTTACCAGTGGGAGATGAGGACCAGCAAGAGCTTTCAGGGCTGGCACCTTTAGTGTAGGAGCAATCGCTGGACGTTCGCAATGTCGGTGTTGAGCTCTGGCCAGATTGAGCAGGAGAGGCTGTGTACGTTGGAAGTTTTAGTAGGCTAAACAAGTTCAGAGCCCAAGTGTTTGTGGTTCGTTTGAGAGGTTACCAGTGGGAGATGAGGACCAGCAAGAGCTTTCAGGGCTGGCACCTTTAGTGTAGGAGCAATCCCTGGACGTTCGCAATGTCGGTGTTGAGCTCTGGCCAGATTGAGCAGGAGAGGGAGTGTACGTTGGAAGTTTTAGTAGGCTAAACAAGTTCAGAGCCCAAGTGTTTGTGGTTCGTTTGAGAGGTTACCAGTGGGAGATGAGGACCAGCAAGAGCTTTCAGGGCTGGCACCTTTAGTGTAGGAGCAAGCGCTGGACGTTCGCAATTTTGGTGTTGAGCTCTGGCCAGATTGAGCAGGAGAGGCTGTGTACGTTGGAAGTTTTAGTAGGCTAAACAAGTTCAGAGCCCAAGTGTTTGTGGTTCGTTTGAGAGGTTACGAGTGGGAGATGAGGACCAGCAAGAGCTTTCAGGGCTGGCACCTTTAGTGTAGGAGCAATCGCTGGACGTTCGCAATTTCTGTGTGGAATTTTGGCCAGATTGAGCAGGAGAGGCTGTGTACGTTGGAAGTTTTAGCAGCCTAAACAAGGTCAGAGGCCAAGTGTTTGTGGTTCGTTTGAGAGGTTACCAGTGGGAGATGAGGACCAGCAAGAGCTTTCAGGGCTGGCACCTTTAGTGTAGGAGCAAGCGCTGGACGTTCGCAATTTCGGTGTTGAATTTTGGCCAGATTGAGCAGGAGAGGCTGTGTACGTTGGAAGTTTTAGTAGGCGAAACAAGTTCAGAGCCCAAGTGTTTGTGGTTCGTTTGAGAGGTTACCAGTGGGAGATGAGGACCAGCAAGAGCTTTCAGGGCTGGCACCTTTAGTGTAGGAGCAAGCGCTGGACGTTCGCAATTTCGGTGTTGAGCTCTGGCCAGATTGAGCAGGAGAGGCTGTGTACGTTGGAAGTTTTAGTAGGCTAAACAAGTTCAGAGCCCAAGTGTTTGTGGTTCGTTTGAGAGGTTACCAGTGGGAGATGAGGACCAGCAAGAGCTTTCAGGGCTGGCACCTTTAGTGTAGGAGCAATCGCTGGACGTTCGCAATTTCGGTGTTGAATTTTGGGCAGATTGAGCAGGAGAGGCTGTGTACGTTGGAAGTTTTAGCAGCCTAAACAAGTTCAGAGCCCAAGTGTTTGTGGTTCGTTTGAGAGGTTCCCAGTGGGAGATGAGGACCAGCAAGAGCTTTCAGGGCTGGCACCTTTAGTGTAGGAGCAATCGCTGGACGTTCGCAATTTCGGTGTTGAGCTCTGGCCAGATTGAGCAGGAGAGGCTGTGTACGTTGGAAGTTTTAGCAGCCTAAACAAGTTCAGAGCCCAAGTGTTTGTGGTTCGTTTGAGAGGTTACCAGTGGGAGATGAGGACCAGCAAGAGCTTTCAGGGCTGGCACCTTTAGTGTAGGAGCAATCGCTGGACATTCGCAATTTCGGTGTTGAGCTCTGCCCAGATTGAGCAGGAGAGGCTGTGTACGTTGGAAGTTTTAATAGGCTAAACAAGTTCAGAGCCCAAGCGTTTGTGGTTCGTTTGAGAGGTTACCAGTGGGAGATGAGGACCAGCAAGAGCTTTCAGGGCTGGCACCTTTAGTGTAGGAGCAAGCGCTGGACGTTCGCAATTTCGGTGTTGAGCTCTGGCCAGATTGAGCAGGAGAGGCTGTGTACGTTGGAAGTTTTAGCAGCCTAAACAAGTTCAGAGGCCAAGTGTTTGTGGTTCGTTTGAGAGGTTACCAGTGGGAGATGAGGACCAGCAAGAGCTTTCAGGGCTGGCACCTTTAGTGTAGGAGCAAGCGCTGGACGTTCGCAATTTCGGTGTTGAATTTTGGCCAGATTGAGCAGGAGAGGCTGTGTACGTTGGAAGTTTTAATAGGCTAAACAAGTTCAGAGCCCAAGTGTTTGTGGTTCGTTTGAGAGGTTACCAGTGGGAGATGAGGACCAGCAAGAGCTTTCAGGGCTGGCACCTTTAGTGTAAGAGCAATCGCTGGACGTTCACAATTTCGGTGTTGAGCTCTGGCCAGATTGAGCAGGAGAGGCTGTGTACGTTGGAAGTTTTAGCAGCCTAAACAAGTTCAGAGCCCAAGTGTTTGTGGTTCGTTTGAGAGGTTACCAGTGGGAGATGAGGACCAGCAAGAGCTTTCAGGGCTGGCACCTTTAGTGTAGGAGCAATCGCTGGACGTTCGCAATTTCGGTGTTGAATTTTGGCCAGATTGAGCAGGAGAGGCTGTGTACGTTGGAAGTTTTAGTAGGCTAAACAAGTTCAGAGCCCAAGTGTTTGTGGTTCGTTTGAGAGGTTACCAGTGGGAGATGAGGACCAGCAAGAGCTTA